>NC_136073.1:576829361-577012625 GCF_964261635.1 Lissotriton helveticus | reverse complement strand
CACATCCAATGAAAATGTTCTTCTTCCCTTGGGCATGTGAGTGCTTCAGTCTTGAGCAGCAGCAAGCACCAGGCGTAGAGTAGTCAGAGAAAATGGTGCAAGGAATAAACCAAGGAACTAATCGGTTGTCATGTTCCCAAATCCTAAACCCAGAGAAGATGTATAGACCGCTAGGGCTTTCTGAGTGTAGCCCAAAATATTATGAATGGTACGAACCTAGGCCTAGGGCAGTTTTAGGTCTAGCTGTAGGCTCATCCAACGCCCACACACCAAAAGGAGTCCCCAAGTCTTACTCTGTAAGAGTCCATCCTAAATCCACATTGTAGCTCCTCAATTAAGAAGCCAGGTACACTTTTCATGTATGTGCTCAATGGTGAGAAGACAACTAGTAAGTAAGGCTCAGTTCCTGCACAGCTAAAAAATGGTTATATTAATGCTTATTGGAAGGACGCTGCATATGGGGCACCACAGGTTATTTGCAATCCCACTCAAGTAACCAGATCCTTCCTACATGGACAGAGCATTATGCGCAGACCTTGGCCATCATTACGATCAAAGTGAACAGTGAGTAATAACAGGCACCTTCCTTTATATACATACCTGGTCAGTGGTGTCATCCCCACCCTCTCGGTTGGCCCGAGAAAAGTGGGACTGTCGACAGGTTGAGGAACAACTTTTCCCAGGCCTTGTGCAAGCCATGTTAGCACTCCGCCGGCAGCACTGTCCAAAGAAAGATAGAAGGCTATGGGCAACGGGTAACAATAGGGGTGAACATCTATGTCACTGGTCTATAGAAGAGGATTTCTGCTGATCTGAAATTTTATATTTTGTTAAATATTTGGACCTCTTTTTTACTTATTCGAAAGAGCAATAAGGTACTTATTTCAAAACATTATCACTGTCCAAGAAGGCTTCATAGCATTTCTCAAGGTCAGATATTCCCTGTATTGATTAGTTTCTGGAAATTATATTCATTATATTAATTGATATTACTGATTCTAATCAAGTTCTTATGCCCCAACAGTGCCCCTGGAAATTCCCATAGATCTTTTAATGCAGTGTAGACTGACTATAGCATATTACTACAGACCTTTTTCCTGAATCAGGTTCAGTACTTTGTCCTGCTCCCAAAGTCTTCGACTCAGAAGCTTCAGTAGCAGCTTTAACCATTGCCTCTGCAGCAGACAGAAATAAGGGAAAGTCCACTTTAATAGATGGTCAACAACGAAATACACAATTTCCACACACAAAAATGTAGCAGTTTACATATGTTGTGGGTAAGGCTTTCTGCGCTGATGTGTGTACTTGAAACTGAAAGAGTGGAGCAGAGAGGCTTTGTTGGGCAATGGTTGGTAGCAGTTGCACCTAGGTGCTACTGGAATGGAACATGACCAGTCTGATCCAACAATATATTAGAAATTCTAGCATTTGATAGTACTCTTAAAAAATTATAAACATTTTATTCTCAAGTAGGTGATTTTAACAACATTAATGCCTTTAAAAGTCTGTTTTTCAATGAATGCATACACAGCATTGACAACAATTTGAACACAAAAAAAAGAAAATGTATCATTCCTACATCTAAATAGAGGGCAAGACTACTACCGACCCAAATATCTGTGAGGAAGCATGGCGCTCATATTTTAAAGAATAGTACTCGAACTCGTCAATTGAGGCAAGTGAACTTCCAGTATGTCTTTTAACCCCAGACCCCTCATGGTGTATACCACCTTGTACAGCGGTGGAGGTGCAATTGGCCTTAACCAAGCTCCAATCGAATAAAGCGCCAGGTCTAGACCGGATCCCGGTGATCTGTATAGAGATGAACAGGCGGTGTGGGTACCTTACCTTTTACTATTATTTAATGCAATTTTACAGGGCCTGCCAGCGCCCTGTACGTGGGCGAGGGGGAGATTATCCCTATCTACAAAAAGGGGTCACCCATGGAGCTGGCAAATTATAGGCCTATTAGCCTCATCGACGTGCCCCAGAAAATGTATGCAAGGGTTTTATTACAACGACTGCAGGGATGGATTAGCAATCAAGATATTCTGACCCCGTTACAAGATCGCTTTAGGGCCAGAACGTCTACAATAGACCAGCTATTTAGGCTCCAGCTACTCCACTGGAAGCATGTTGTTCTGGAAGGGGGTAGCCTATACCTAACTTTCGTGGACCTGAAATCAGCATTTGATATGGTGGACCGTAACCAGCTATGGAGTATTCTTCTGGCTATGGGGGTCCCACCATACCTATGCTTTCAGTTTAAATGACTTCACGAAGGGACGGTCGCCAGAGTACGGTATGGCAGAAATGGTCAACTGACGGTCCCGTTTCCTGTTGCTAAGGGGGTTAGACAGGGTTGCGTGCTTGCCCCGACCCTCTTTTCCCTCTTCTTAAACGGGCTGATAGAAGACCTTCTCGCAACCAAGGACATAGACCCCCCAAAACTGGCTTTTCGAAGATTTCCCGCACTTATGTTTGCGGATGACACCCTGCTGCTCTCAAAGTCAGCCATGGGCATGCAGCGTGTGCTAAATGAATTCAGCCAGTTTTGTAAAAAGAGGAACCTTGTGGTCAACATCAATAAAACTAAATATATGGTTTTTAATGCTAATTCCACCAACTGCCCCATCCGATGATGGAGGGTAGACCCCTGGAAAGGGTACCCATTTTTGACTGTCAGGGTCTCTCACTGAGTGATAAAATGGGGTGGCGCCCCAAATGGCCATGGCCAACCTAAAACTTACACTGGCTGTGGGGGGAATCTTAAAAGTTCAGAAAAACTGTGTTTTAAAAACCATAAGCCCACCACTCCAAATATATAAAGTCCAAGCCAGGTCAGCTTCCCTATATGGGGCGGAATTGTGGGGGTATAGACCATCAAACGCTCTCACAATAACTGAAAATAATTTCATTAGGCAAATCATGACCCTGCCAAGAAACACACCATTAGTGCCGCTAAGGATGGACCTAAATATATCTCCAATTGCTGATACCATTGCTTCACGTCCACGGCTGTATTGGCGGAGGTTGTGGAGCATCCCTGAGTTGGTTAGCTATAGGGAAGAATTAAAAGCGGTAATGGCATCACTAGGGGCAGGCAGCATTCCTTGGTTATTATTTGTAAGGCACTCTCTTAGTGCAATTGGCATGGAGAACCTTTGGATTAATCCAGAATTATCCTGCCCAGCCATCACTAAGAAAGCTTTGGCTAATATGATAAAAGAGTACAATTTAACGAAAGTTTACTGGTCAGTAAATACATCAAGCCTAATGTATGGGTTCTTGGGCTTTAAGTCCCATTATGAATTTGAACAGGTGATAGATTCCATACAACCCACCCTAGCGAAAAAGCTGTTCCTTCAATTCAGATATGGAACTCTCCCGCTACATGCAAATACAAATAGGTGGGCGGGAGTCCCTAATCGTCTTTGTCCTGTATGCCTCACGGAGGAGGAAACTGTAGTTCAGGTTATGCTCTTCTGGGCGGCATAAATTAGGCAGAAATGGATTATTCAGCTTTGTAAGAACCTTGGTATTAGGAATTACCTTGTCTTTTTTAGGATCCTAAAGACCGATACTGACCCAGTCTACGTGGTTGCAATAGCAAAGTTTCTGTTCTCTATGTGGACAATTCGCAGGAATCTGCTAAAAATAGATTAGAACTCTACCATGGGCAAAAAAGTCAATTCATGGAGCTTTTACTTTAGCGATCTTGTGGTATGTATCTTGGGATCGGTAGATTAGAGGGATATTTTTACTATTTTTATATTGGCATACTTAACTTAAATTTTTTATAGTGTGTTTTAAATGTATTCCCACAACGATGATTCTTAAAGAATGACATTATTTTATTAGGAACAAATTTAATGTATATTATTATTTTACATTTGCAATTACCTTGGATCTGCAATTGTTGTAAAATGAATGTGCTTTTATGGTTATATACAACCGCAATAAAGTCTTTGAACTGAACTAAACATCTAAATATCCAGCGCTTAATCATTTCAGAGAGAATGATAGTACAGTAATCAGTTCTGATAAAGGGGTAAACATAGTATTGTTCTTGTGTCAATGAAAAGTATAATCGAGTAAAAATCAAACAACTTATGAGTTAATTATGCAAAGAAATAGAAATTGTGGTTTACATTCTGAAAAGGAATTTGGTTTCAATTTGAATCAACAGCAAAGAACAGCTACTTTTTGTGTCCTTATAAAAACACATAGGTCCATTGGACCACCGGTAGGTAGACCTATTGTGGATGTTATAGGTAGTTTGGTGATGAGCTTATCAACATGTATTGACAGACTGTTATTACCTTTTATGTCAACTATGGATTCCTTTGAAAAGGATGCCAAGAATGTTTTGTAACTTCTATCACATATTTCCCTTTAAAATGATATGTGGCTGGTGACTTTTGAAATTGTTTAATTGTTATATTTCTATTGGCTATGAGTTGGGCCTTAAATCTTTGAAGTACTTTTTGGATGAGAGATCAGTCAGCCTCCTTGAATATAGGTGAATACTCTTAGGTTTCACTGAATTTTGTCTAATTTACAACGTTTTGTCTGTTTAATTTTGAATTATTCCTGCAATTACATGCAATTACATGGTATAGCAATGGGCTTACATTTTGCATCATTGTGCACTAATCGGACTGTGGGCTGGTGGGGAAAAGAAGCGGTTCGAATATCTGAAAATGATAAATATAGAAGAAATATTGTTTTATAGATATGCTTCATTGACAATGTTTTCTAGTAATTATATGGCCTCCATCACTTCTGCTAGACATTTTAGCTGTGACCACTGTAGGCTTGTAATTTTGCTTCTAGCAGAGTGAAAGAATGAGAAAGGAAGTGTGAACAACATCAGAGTGAAAGAGAAGAAAGAAGGCTTAGATATTCTTTTACTCTATAGCTCTGTTGTGACTGTTCTATAGGGTATATCTGTAGTTCTATTAGAAAGTTTAAAGTACAGATTTTAGAATACTTATATGCTGTGAGAAATTCTGGAATGAGGTACGCAACAGCTACTTAATTTATCACATATCATAGAGACAGACTGGAAAGCTTTATATTATATATTGAAAACATCCCAATGATGAGAGAGAGGAGACGTTGTTAAGTGGAGGCCAAATACATTTCTTGTTTGTCAAATTCTTTTTCCGCAGAACTGCATACATAAAATAAATTAAATGCCTTCCTGTAAACTTAGCAACCTTTTTTTGAGGAGCCTTCATATACCTCCACTGTAGAGGTTATATTAGCAAACAGTGTTGCATGCTAGAAAGTGGAGGGATTCTACTAAAAGATCTTGGTTATGGCATTTAGTTAATATGATTTGCAAATTGAAATTTTACTGTTTTAGTGTAACAAAACAACAATGGAAGAGCTAGTATAGCCCCTCATAGGAGAATTAGAAATTAATGAAAAGCATTTTTGTGAAAGTCAAAAAGTAAGACAAATTTATTAGAAGGAATGCTGCTTGTTCTTTAGCACAATGGTTAGTAAACTCAGTCGAAACATAAAAAACTATGAAATCCGAGGTTGATTATTGATCTAGTAATTATTTTATAGAATTTAAGTAAAGGCAAGGTAAAACTAACAACTGGATATTGATTGGTTTGTATTAGTTTAGTCTTTGACAGAAAATTAGTTATATTTTTAAATGTCTTCAGACTTGGTGTTAGACCTGGTACCATTGGGGTGAGTCTCCTATGTATTTAATATGTTTTTGCTGGTTTGCTCCCTATTGTAAAGTGGTGTAATGGATTAGTGACTCCATGATTGGCTTATTTGATTACTTGTCAGACCCTAGTACAGCGCACCATGTGTGCCCAGGGCCTGTAGATCAAATTCTGCTAGTGGGCTTGAAGTACTGATTGTGCCACCCACAGAAGCAGCTTGTAAAGTGCATCTCAGGCCGGCCATTGCAGAGCCTGTGTGCATTTTAGTACTGCCATGTCGGCTTGGTAAGGGCACTCACTTACCAGCCCCTAAACCTTCCGTTTTCTACATGTTTGCTACCCCTAAGGTAGGCCCAAGAGCAGGGTGCATTATAAGTAAAAGGGTGGGCATGCCCTGATGTGTTTGGCATGTCCTGATAGTGAATTACAACCATTTTCATTTTTCACTATTGCAAGGCTACCTGTCCCCAAAGGCCAGAATGTGCAGTTTGATTATAACATCTTATAATCCTAACTATCCCTGGGAACATGGTAGAAAAACTAATTTAGTATGCCTGAACTCAGAATGTTAAAATACATCTTTTAGTGAAGGTGATTTTTACATTCTGTGTTTGAAAATACCACTTTTAGAAAGTAGGTGTTTTCTTACCTAACCATCCAGCCTGTCTCTGCTAGGTTGTGTATTGCATGTCTGGTTTGTGAGTGACAGGAAGGCTTGGGCTCCAGCAGTCTGAGGAGTCAGGGCTTGGCTGTATAGGACCGTGGCTGCATAGAGAGTGGGGGGCGGAGATTTCCTTTCACTCCCCTGAGCCCTATAGAATAGAGAGTAGGGGGAGGAGATTTCCATTAAGCTACCTGGGCCAGGTCTGCTTTCAACAATGCTGTCTCCACCCCTGCCAGGAAGCTGCACAGAACAGGTTTTGGCTAGGCACAGGCACCCTCTGCCTTCAGAGGACAAATGATTTGCTAGTATAAATATTAGGGCCCAGACCCCAAGACTTTAGATCACTTCTGGGAGTCAAGACAAACCTTTGCCAAGGAGAAGAACCATAAGAAGCTGAAGGAGTTGCCTGCCCCTGTGCCAGTGTGCTATTTTCTGGGGTTGGCCTGCAGTGATTGTTTATTTGCCAAGGAAAGGAGACAGAACTTTTATTGAACTTTCATCATCTTTAAAAAGAATCTCCAAGGGCATGAATTGTGATTGCCTCCTGCTGAAGTCTCTGGGATACAAGACTTCACCACCAGCTCCCCCCTGAATTTATTTGCTGGGAATTCTGTCTGCAGTAGCCTGCGTATTGTTGGAAGCTGGAAGCGCGACTCAATGAGAAGAAGCGTGTCGCATTCACAGCTGTTGCCGTCGCATCATTGGAGAAGTGTGTCGCCACAGCAAGTGTCGCCGTCGCATAACCGGAGAAGCGTGTCACTGTGCAGCTGTTTGTCGTCGCATCACTGGAGAAGTGTGTCGCCACCGCAAGGGTCGCCGTCGCATCACTGGAGAAGCATGTCGCAGGGCCTATTGTGGCTCAGAAGTTCCAAAGTCGCCGCATGGCCGTCAGGCGTGCACGCATCGCCTTCACGTCGTCGCATTGCATCAAAGATGCCATCTTGTCGCATCACACCGGATCGTCGCATTGCATTGAGGTGCCATCTTGTCGCATCACAATTAGAACGCAATACGAGATCAACGCATCCCCTCCTCTCCGGTAAGGAACAGACACATTGCCTACTTTGCTCAAGCACTGATGAACAGACGCATCACCTCCCCCGAAGCGAGGAACCGAAGCATCATTCTCCCTGCGAACCTTTTGTTTATCTTGTGTGACGCATCCAAAGGTACTTTGTGAGAAACATGTAACAGCTACCATCATCTTTGAACTAAGCTATTTCTACCATCTAAAAGTCATTTTTCTTAATACTGTATTGTGGATTTTTGTCGTTTGGGTCTTGTGTTAAGTCTATATAAAGAATACTTATTTTATAAAACCTGTGTGGTGTCCATCTGTAGTGTTTTCACTGTATTACTATATGTGTTCACAAATGCTTTACACACTGCCTCTGAGATAAGCCTTCCTGCTCATGCTAAGCTACCACAGGGTTGAGCAGGGTTTATTTTAGGAGTGTAGCCCCCCTACTCTGACTAGAAGCAAGGGTCCCTATTTGGACAAAGGTGCAAACCATTGCCAACTAGAGACCCCCAATTCTAACATTAGTGGTCAGTGGTGAGGATTCTGGACTTGCATTTGTGACTCATATACAGTGATTAGTGTACACTACTTGTGAGTGCAGACCAAATGCAACAACATTCTCTTGGAACTGTTATTTTTGCTAAAGACTGCCTATTCGTATTGCCATGAGCCAAGCAGCATCCAACGCATCTATGGATCTAGAGTTTGAGGAAGAGAGGTTGGATGCCTACACTGTGAAACAGCTTAAATTCTTCTGTAGAAAATGTAAAATTGCTACTCTAGGCCTCACCAAGAAAGATGAGTTCCAAAATGTGCTGAGGGCCTGGGTGGAAGCTAAAAATGCCCCTGAGCACGTGGAGGGGGCTGAGAATACAGATGGGCAGCTAGATGGGCCATTGGGTCCAGCCGGGGAGAGAGTACCTTCCCCGCCAGGCAGCAGTGTTTCTTCGAAGGGCCTGTCCCCAGGAGAGCTGGAGGACAGGGAGAGAAATAGAGTGCAGAAAATGGAGCAGACCAAGCTCAAGATGGTGGGTCAAAAGGACCTAGAGAATAAGAAGCTGGAGTTTGAAAATAACAAGTTAGCATTGGAAAGAGAGAGAATGAGATTAGAACATGAGAGAATGTTGAGGGAGTTGGAAATCAAAGATAGAAGCTTAGAAATTAATCCCTCTGGTGGCAGCGCACCATCTGTGCCTGCAGAAGGAAGAGTATATTTCCCTAAAGATGTCATCTGGGATTTTCATAAGCATGAAGATATTGGGCAGTGGTTTGCAGACTATGAAATAGCAATGTTGGCCCACCAGGAACATGAGAAGGATTGGGGAGCGGGGTTGTGGGGCCGCTTTGTTAGTGATGGGAGGGATACTTTGTTAGACCTACCCACTGAGAATAGGATATTTAATGCCCACATGAAGGAAGCCCTGATGACCAGGTATGGGTTGACCCCAGAACTCTATAGACAGAGATTCAGTAATTGTAAGAAGCTGGAGGCAACTACATGGGTAGAATATATATCTTTCTTTTTCAGAGGTATGGATGGTTGGGTGAAGGGTAGCAAAGTGAGTACTTTAGAGGAGCTCTATGATTTGTTTGCATGGGAGCACTTGTCTGGTAATTGTTTTCCAGAGCTACGCCAGCATCTTATTGATAGCAAGCTAACTAACCCTAGCAAGCTTGCTGAGGAGGCGGACCGCTGGGTAAGTACCCGGGTCCACAGGTGTCATGTGGGAGACTTCGCCAAAGGTGGGCAGGATCCCCAGCAGAAGAGTGGGGGGACAAGGGTAAACAGAGGGAGTTCAAGAAAGGGCCCCAAAGTAATCCCCAAGGGAACCAAGGGAAGGGTTCCCAGCCTCCCCCTGAGAAAAAGCCAGAAGTCCTGACAGGTAAACCTGTTCGCAGGGGCCTCACTAGATGCTTTAAGTGTGGTCTAGTGGGCCACTGTTGGTATGATCCCAAGTTTCCCCGGAGGGATCCCAATGCACCACCCCATGCATCGCCCGTCAGATGGCCAGTGTAGCCCTGGGGGGGAGAAGATGGGTGGCCACAGTGGGTGGGGTCCCGCAGAAATGTCCCTTGTCTCATTAGAAGATTGTGAGGTGGTCCCTAGGACCCAGCTGTCTGATAACACTAAAAAAATATAGGCAGTGGGTGACCATCAATGGCCATAGGGTGGCGGCTCTGAGACACACCGTGGCCAGTGTGACAGCTGTCAGCTGGTGTTTTAGGAGCAGGCGATCCCCATGCATTCTTCCCTGTAGTTGCCACGGACAACTCAGAGAGCCAGTGTGAGGTGGCTCAAGTTCCCTTTGTGGGGGGGTATCAGGTACTCTCCAAGTAGCTGTGAGGCCAGCCATGCCTGTGGATTGTCTGTTAGGCAATTATTTAGTTAGCTCTCCTTGGGCTACGGAGGAGAGAAGGTCTCATTTAGAGATGTTGGATCTGCCTGAGTGGGCGTGTGTGACCAATTGGTTTATGGCAGCCGGTAAGGGTGTGCAAGAGGACCTGGAGCCTGAATATATAGCCCAGGTGTCTGCCTTAAAGAGAAGAGGTAGGGGGCGTGGGATACCAGCCCCCACAGTTCCCATGGTCCAGGAGGAAGGAGACCTTGAGGGGGATGCCCTGGAACCTTAAGGAGAGCAAGTGGCTGAACTTGGGGACCTGCCTGAGCTGACCCATTGGCAGCAAGAAGGAGGACCCTCCAGGGAAGAATTCTGTGAAGAGCAGAAGAAGTGCCCTTCTCTTGTGGGTTTGCGGCAACAGGCCACAAACCAGGCAGCTGGTGATCAGTCTGGATCACATTGGATCTACTGGGAGAATGGACTCCTGTATAGAGAGCCTAAGGTTGCTGAGCCTGGATCAGCCTGTGTGCTGGTGGTACCCCAGCGCTTCAGAGCCTTCCTACTGGGTTTGGTTTATGATGTGCCTTTAGCAGGACATTTGGGGCAGCACAAGACCTTTGAAAGGCTTGTCACCCATTTTTATTGGCCCCAAATGTGCAAGAGTTCAGATACTCATTGCAGGACCTGCCAGACTTGCCAGGCAAGTGGAAAGAGTGGGAGGAAGCACAAGAATCCTCTTCAGATTTTCCCTGTGGTCAGCACCCCCTTTGAAAGGGTGGGCATTGGACATTGTGGGGCCTCTGGACCCCAAGACAGCCATGGGCAACAGGTTTATCCTGGTCTTGGTGGACCATGCTACCTGGTACCCGGAAGCCAACCCTCTCAGGACAATGATGGCCCCATGGTGGGACGTGCATTGATGGGGATTTTCTCCCATGTGAGGTTCCCCAGAGAGGTGGTGTCAGACCGTGATACCAACTTCATTTCTAAGTATATGAACTCCCTGTGGCAGGAGTGTGGGGTAACTTATAAGTTTACCCCTACTTACCACCCCCAAGGTAATGGGCTGGTAGAGAGATTCAACCGGACCCTAAAAAGCATGATTTTAGGTCTTGAGGAACACATGAGGCATAAGTGGGATGTCCTCTTGCGATGCCTTCTCTTTTCCTACAGATATGAGCCACAGAAGTCCTTAGGGTTCAGCCCCTTTGAACTGCTCCCGGTCACACTGTAAGAGGACCTCTGAGTTTGGTAAAGGAAGGCTGGGAGAAAGCTCCCAGGAAACCTCCCCAGGATGTATATAGTTACATGCTGGCCTTCAGAAACCAAACCTGGCGTTTCCTGCAATTCGCCCAGGCGAATCTGGAGGACAGCCAGGAAGAGATGAAGCGGTGGTACAATCAGAATGCCACTCTGATTGAGCTTCAGCCTAGTCAGAAAGTTTGGGTTATGGCCCCCGTGGCGCCCTGTGCGCTCCAGGATAAGTAGACCGGACCATTTGAGGTGGTGGAGCGCAAGAGTGATGTCACCTACTTGGTAGCTTGCGGTCTCCAAGGAACCCTTTGCGGGTCCTGCATGTCAACTGCCTGAAGCCCCACTTAGAAAGGTCCGAAGTTCGGCATGCTCCTATTGGCAGACGCTGGAATGGAGGAGGAGTCTGAGCCTCTTCCTGACCTCCTGTCTGCAATAGAGCAAGATGGGTCAGTGGATGGTGTTAACCTCTCTTCCTCTCTGACCCATGAGGAGCAAAATGACTGTCGCCAGTTGTTGGGACAGTTATCTGATTTGTTCTCCCTTATTCTCAGTGTTACTGATTGGTGTGTACATGATGTAGACACTGGAGACTGTCCTCCTGTTAAGCACAAAACTTACAGAGTGACTGACAGGGTGAAAGCTTGCTTGAAGGAGAAGGTCTCCAAGATGCTTGCCTTAGGGGTGATTGAGTCCTCTAACAATCCTTGGGCCAGCCCAGTGGTCTTGGTCCCAAAGGCTGCCGCACCGGGTGCCTCGCCAGAACTCTGGTTCTGTGTGTACTACCGAGGGCTAATTTAGTCACCAGGACTGACGCACACCCCATTCCCAGAGCTGATAAGCTCATTGAACGGTTAGGGCTGCCTGGTACCTCCTCACGTTTGATCTAATGTCTGGGTACCGGCGGATCCCCCTAACTGATGGGGCAAGAGAGAGGTCAGCATTCTCCACACCAGATGGGCACTACCAATTTTGGGTTATGCCCTTTGGGATGAAGAATGCCCCTGCCACCTTTCAAGGTTGTTCAACCAGGTGTTGGCTGGACTGGAAGAGTTCATTGCGGCCTACCTGGATGACATTGCAGTTTTCAGCTCCAGTTGGGAAGAACATCTGTGTCACCTCTGGGACACAGATGTTCTGGGAGAGCAGGCCTCACCATCAAGGCAAGTAAGTGCTTGATCAGGCCGGGTTCTGTGGTGTAATTGGGACACCAGGTTGGGAGCGGCCATGTGGCACTCCTAAAGCCCAAGATTGAGACCATCCTGGCCTGGGAACCCCCCCAAACCCAGACGGAAGTGAGAGCCTTTTTAGGACTCTCTGGGTGTTACAAGAGGTTTGCCAAGGGGTATGGCAGCATTGCTGCACCCTTGACAGAGCTGACTTCCAGGAAGCAGCCCAAGAAAGCGAACTGGACTGACACCTGTCAGAAAGCTTTTGATGCCCTGAAGACTGCCATGTTCACGGTGCCTGTGCTGCTGGCACCCAACTTCTCAAAAGAGTTTATTGTTCAAACAGACGCTTCAGAGCATGATGTGGGGGCTGTTCTTTCACAGATGAATGAGGAGGGCCTAGACCAACCTGTAGCCTTCATCAGTAGGAGGTTACTTCCACAGGAACAGAGGTGAAGTGCAATTGAGCGTGAGGCATTTGCTGTGGTCTGGGCACTGAAGAAGTTGAGACCATACTTGTTTGGGACTCACTTCCGGGTTCAGACAGACCACCGGCCCCTCAAATGGTTGATGCAGATGAGGGGTGAGAATCCAAAGCTGTTGAGGTGGTCCATTTCCCTACAGGGGATGGATTTCACGGTGGAACACCGCCCTCGTACAGAACACGCCAATGCTGATGGTCTGTCCAGATTTTTCCGCATGAGTTAAAGAGAACTCCAGGAGGTAGGGGAGTTCTCCCCACCTTTCAACTCGAGGGGACAAGTGTTAGACCATTGGCGCAGGTCTCCCTAATATTTTTGCTGTTGCCTCTTATGTTTTTGCTGGCATTAGATGCTTTTAGGCACTGTGCCACTGCTATTCAGTGCCACAGTGCAAGTGCTCACTATGGTAAATTGATGTATGGATTAGTGACTCCGTGATTGGCCTGTTTGGTTTACTTGTCAGACCCTAGTACAGTGCCCTGCTGCCCAGGGCTTGTAAATCAAATGCTGCTGGTGGGCTTGCAGCACTGATTGTGCCACCCACCGGAGCAGTTTGTAAAGTGTGTCTCAGGTCTGCCATTGCAGAGCCTGTATGCAGTCTAGTACTGCCATGTTGACTGGGCAAGTGCACCCACTTGCCAGTCCCAAAACCTTCCCTTTTATGCATATTAGTCACACCTAAGGTAGGCCCAAGGACAGTGAGCATTGTAGGTAAAAGGTAGGACATGCCCTGATGTGTGTGGCATGTACTGATAGTAAATTACAGCCATTTTCGTTTTTCACTTTTGCAAGGCTACCTGTTCCCATAGGCCAGAATTGGCAGTTTGATTATAACATCTTATAATCCTAACTGACACAGGTAACTAGGTAGAAATTCGAGTTTAGTATGCCTGAACTCAAAATGATAAAAAACATTTTAGTGAAGTTGGTTTTAACATTCTGTGTTTGAAAATACCACTTTTAGAAAGTAGGTTTTTTCTTGCCTAACTGTCCAAGCCTGACTCTGCTAGGTTGTGTATTCCTTGTCTGGACTTTGAGTGACAGGGGCTGGGGGATTCCAGGAGACAGGGTGAGTCAGTACAGGGCTGAATAGACCCATCTGCATGTAGAGTGAGGGGAGGGGAGCACCTGGGACCTGAATCGTGCTGTGCCTGCCTTCCACAATGCTGGCTCCACCTCCTGTGGTGTGTGTGATGTCCCTGGCCTACACTGTCAAAGGAAGAGGGGTCCTGTAAACAAAGTGCTCCAGGACTGAACAGAACTGGTTTGGACTAGACACATGCGCTCTCTGCCTTCAGTGACAAAGGATGTTGGTGTATACAAGAGGGGACCCAGACCCCAGAACTTTAGATCACTTCTGGGAATCAAGACGAACCTTTGCTGAGGAGAAGTACCAGGAAGCTGAAGGAGGAGACTACCCCTGTGCTGCGTGTTTGGGTATTGGCCCGCAGTGCTTTTCATCAACTTGAAGAAGACTCTCCAAGGGCTTGAACTAGAGCTTGCCTCCTGCCTGAAGTCTCAGGGATACAGGACTTCACCAACCACCCCCCCCTGAATTCCTTTGCTGGGAATTGAAGTGCCTGCTGTTGTGCTGGGCCTTCTGAGAGACTGTGTGTCACTGGGAGCTGGAAGCGTGACGCAACAATGAGAAGCGTGTCACCTCTGCAGCAGCTGTCATCGCATCACTGAAGAAGCGCACCGCCGCTGTCATCATCGCATCGCCGAAGAGCGACGCATCACTGGAGAAGCGTGCCGCCGCCAAAGAGGTCGCTGTCGCATCACCGGAGAAGCATGTCGCAGGGCCTGTCACGGCTCCAAAGATCATCGAGTCACCGCACAGCCATCGGGCGTGCACGCATCGCATCAACATTGTCGCACCGTGAGCAAGCCGCCATTTTGTCGCATCGCATCGGAGAAGAGTATCGCATCGAGGTGCCATCTTGTCGCATCGCACCGGAGAGCAGTAAGAAACCGACGCATCACCTCTCCACACAGTAAGGAAGCGAGCACAGGGCCGGACTGGGAACCAAAACCGGCCCTGGCAAAGTGCCTCGGCCGGACCTCAGGGGGGTTGGGAGTGCGGCCGAGCTGTTTGCTATGGCCGGTCTCGGCTGATTTTGTAACAGCAGCCAATATTGCAGCTAAGCTGGAAAAACGGCCCTGTAACAAAATCAGCCCCCAGGGGCCCAAAACTGGCCCCTAACCCTGGCGACCCACCAGGGAAATGCCCGGTGCCCGCTACGGCCAGTCCAGCCCTGAGCGAGCATCAACTCCCTGCGCAGCAGTAAGGAACCGAGGCATCCACTCCCCTGAGTGTAAAGAACCTACGCATCATCTTTCCTGTGACCCTTTTGTTTTCTTTGCGTTACACATTCAAGGTACATTTAGAGTAAAGTGTTGCATTTACAACTTGAGAGAACTGCGCTATTTTCAACCATTTTAAAGTCTATTTTTGAGTACAGTATTGTCGATTTTTTTCGTTTGGTCTTGTGTTAAGTCTATATAAAAATACTTATTTTTATAATACAACCTGTGTGGTGTCCATTTGTAGTGTTGCCACAGTATTACTGTATGTGTTCACAAATGCTTTACACACTGCCTCTAAGATAAGCCTGCCTGCTCGTGCCAAGCTACCAAGGCGGTGAGCAGAGGTTATTTTAGGATTATAGCTCCTTACACTGACTAGACGTCAGGGTCCCTATTTGGTCAAAGGTACCTACCTCTGCCAACAAGAGACCCCCAAATCTAACAAGAACAAACGTCTGTCTCCACGACCCCCTCTTGCACCTACCAAGGCCCGGATCTACACCTGTGGAGACACGCACCCTCTGCCCCTCCGAGGAGTCATCGAGGATGAAGTCACCAGCGACAAACACGTCATGAGGGCCCGATTCCACATCACGGAAGGGAGGAAAGGCTCCCTTCTCAGTTGCCACACCGCAGAAGACCTCAGTCAGGTATTCTTTGCTCTGCAGATCCACGACTCCCACGCTGACGCCATCTTGCACAAATTCCCGGGACTGTTTTCAGGGCTTGGCAAGTTGAAAGGGAAGAAGTTCAAGCGCCACATTGACCCACTGTGAAGCCTACGGCCTTAAGACACCGGAGAGTGCCATTCAACCTCCGCCCGCAAGCAGAGGCGGAACTGAAGAAACTCGAGAACCTCAACATCATTGAGAAGGTGTCAGGCCCCACCCCATGTGTGTCCCCGTTGGTAGTGGCCCCCAAGCCAAAACAGCCGGGAGCCATACGGCTTTGTGAGGCTCACAAATGTGGCGGTTAAAAGGGAACGTCATCTCACCATGGATGACATTGTGGCGGACATGAACGGAGCCAAGTGGTTCTCCAAGCTGGACCTGAACCCCCTGCACCACCAACTGGAACTTGAGGCTGAGAGCAGGTACATCACCATGTTCTCTACCCACATTGGCCTCAGGAGGTACAAGAGACTGAGTTTCGGGGTGTCGTCTGCAGTCAAGGTCATCCAGAATGCCATCCAGGAAGCACTGTCCGGCCTGCAGGGCATCATCAATCTCAGCGACGACATCCTTGTGTTCTCGAACACCTTGGAAGAGCACCACACTCACCTCCGAGGCACCCTCTGGTGACTGCAAGACTGCAGACTGACCGTCCACAAGGTCAAGTGTTCTTTTTACCAGGAGTCTGTCGACTTCTTCAGGTACATCTTTACCAGAGACAGGCTGAGGGTGGACCCCAAGAAAGCAATGGCCATCCAGGCGGCGAGCACCCCGAAGTCCCCCACAGAAGTCCGCAATTACCTCAGCATGGCCACCTACTGTGGCAGGTTCATTCTGAACCTGGCCTCTCTGTCAGAGCCACTCCACGCCCTTACCCACAGTGGTTGTCAGTGGGAATGGACCGCAGCTGCCAACACAGCATTCAATACCATCAAAACAGCCCTTATGGACAAGACAGTGATGGCCTACTTTCACCCGGGACAACGCATAGAGTTGGTGGTAGATGCCAACCCAGTAGGCCTGGGAGTAGTCCTCCTACAGGAACATGACCGAGAAACATGGAAACCAGTCGCCTATGCCAGCCGAGCGTTATCAGACTCTGAGACCAGATATGCCCATATTGAGAGGGAAGCCCTGGCAATAAAATGGGCATGTCAGCATTTTCACCTCTATCTGTATGGACAGGAGTTCCAGGTAGTGACGGACCACAAGCCACTGCTTCCACTCTTTTCAGGGTCATTAAGACTGGCGCCCCCCAGAATTGAAAGGTGGGCCATTCAGTTGCAGGCTTACAATGTCAAGGTCGTATTCCGTCCTGGGGCTCATAACCCAGCAGACTACCTCTCACGACACCCCAAGCCGTCGGTCGCTCAAGTCCCGCCTGTAGACGTCGCACACTCGGAGGCATTCGTGAAGATGGTCTCATACGAGGCATGCCCAAGAGCCATGATGTTATAGGAAATTGGCCAAGCAGCTGCCGAAAACGAGGAGCTTGCCAGGGTACAAAATGCCCTACTGAACAACGGGTGGACCCACTTCCTGGATGGGGCCCAATTGCTCCGGGCGAAAGATAGCCTTGCTCGGCAACTGCTCTGGCAGATCCGGCACAAGCTGAGCAAAGTAGAACAGGGAGGCATCCTGAGAGGGCATGTCATTGTGATCCCCAAAGTACTGCAAGATCATATCATCCAGCTGGCGCATGTGGGCATCAAGGGATGGCAAAAACCAAAGCTTAACTGTGAAACAAGGTCTGGTTCCCGGCGATGGACACTAGAGTGCAGGACATGATGCGGCAATGTCACTTGTGCACCATCACGGGCGGCAACCCGGCACCGGCACCCATCATCACCGAGGAACCAAGTGAACTCCCATGGTCCAAGGTCAGCATCGACTTTGGAAGCTTCCCCGATGGCCGCCACGCACTGGTGCTCGTTGACTCGTTCTCAAAGTTCCCAGTGGTAGAAGTGCTAGCGTCAATGGCGTTCAAGCATGTCAAGAAAATCCTGGACAAGACTTTTGCCCTCCTAGTTCCGAGGCCAAGAGTTCCAAGATTATCTGGAGAGCAAGGCGATTTGCCATAGAAAGGTCACCCCTCTGTGGCTCCAAGCCAACGGAGCGGTAGAACACTTCATGCGAACCCTCAAGCGGGTTCTGCGCATCGCTGTGGATCAAGGAGAAGATGTTGAGTTGACGCTCAACCAATTTCTTGATGCATATCAGCAAACACCCCACAGCACCACCCGGTGTGCCCCGTCTCATCTGCTCTTCAAAAGAGCCCCACAGGCCAGCATTACAACTGATTCAGCATGAAGACCTCCAGAGGGGGACAACGTGGCCACCCAATCTAGGAGGACTGTGACCAACCAAAAGGCCAGCGCCACCAACGGAGCAAAAGAACCACAGCTGAAAGTGGGAGACAGTGTTGTGGTTAAAGACAGACAACCCGACTAGAAATTCAGAACACCGTATGAACCGGAAGAGTGGACCATTGTCAAGGTGCAAGGGACCATGGTCATGGCGCAGAGAGGACAGCAAGTGGTCACCAGGAATGTGTCATGTTTCAAGAGACCCCATGGGTCAAATACCGACTCGGAGGAGACACAAGATCTGGGACCTCACCACCGCAACACCTGCCGGCCGGAAGCGGACAAGCGGTGACTGACACCCACAGGCCAAGCCAAGACATTGTGACTAAACCCTCCCAAACCCCCAAGCAGATGCAGTGGCCAGCTCCAACTCCCGGGGCCAGAAGTATGGCCTCCGGCCGAACCCTGCACCCAACCAAAGGTTAAAGGACTTCATGTGCACATCCCCCTAGGCATGCAGACTGTGGTGAACATGCACTAAAGAAAAGGAGGGATGTAGACAGCCACCCGGGCTCTCCTATACTTTGTATCCTGCATGCACTCCTGGGGGAGGGCTCGACCCGAGCAGATAAAATAAACGGCGAGAGACAGCTCGGGGTCTTCCCGCCAGACAGTAGATCATTTGTGTGGTGTGTCCTTCTTTAGCGCTGTTTGGGCCCTGCCACCCGGGCCCGCCGCGCTACACGAACTACTATGAACGGCTGCCACCAAGTGGCCAGGTGAGAGACTGTGTCTTAGTATCAAAAATTGTGTAAAGCAGAAATGGGCGCCGTCATGGCATCTGTTCCACTCGCTGTAGCTTTATTTGTGTATTTTATTTTTGTGTAAGGTCCTCATATGACCAAAGGCAGCTACAAGGTGCAAGACGGTCACAGAAAGAATAGAACTGAGCAACAGGCCGATTCAAGTAATTAAGATGAGAATGCTTGGTGGCAGTGTCATTTTAATGGGTTTGTGGGCTCCTGGGCAAAACATATTTTGTGCAGCCACTGCATGGAACGGAACAAACTTGCATTTTGTTACCCTTTTTAGCCCACTTGAGAGTAACAGTAATACATTATATGTTACACCTGAACAAAACCATACAAAAACAGTTCAAATAGGTCTTGCCAAGGATCCCAAAAATCTTTAATAAGACACTGGTTTTACGAGACCAAGTTAAAGGGGACAGTAGGTAGAGTGGTTTGAAGAGAGAAGTAGAATAGACAAAGGTCTAATAGAATTAAAGTTCAGTTTCCCAAGAGGCTCCCAGGGGGCTTCTTGGAAGGTGGGGACAGTTCTAGGCAATTGCCCACTATGCCCATGCCTTTAAATTCCTCTGCTTGGTTAAAGAGGTGGGCCTCAGTTGTTTGGGGCATGATATGAAGTTGGTTTCATGAAGCCGATGTGGTGGTAGAAAATCCCAAAGGGAGGAGCCTTGTTGGAGAATAAACCTGCTCCCAAACTGTTTCATTCATAATGGGACAAGAGAGAGGTGAGATTATGTGGCCAATCTTCGATTCAGTCCCAACCCTAGGCATCTGGTGCCTCCACTTCAGACCTCTCTAGGAAGTTTATCTGTAAATCAAAAGAAACTCCCACAGGGCGCTATCATATCTCACCAATAATGCTGATGCACTTTCTGTTTCAAAAGCCAAAGCTGCAGCACTACAAACTTTTCTACCCAACGCACCAGTCTTTTGCTTTTGTTTCTGGTAGAACATGTCTTTTTTTGACAGCTAATACTATACCTGTGGCGACCTGACAAGCAGGGACCGAGGACAGGACACTAGGACCCTGTGGGTCAAGAGGGAGGTGACCAGGTCACCAGACACAACATCCGGTCAGGGGACAGGAAGAGGACAGACCAGACTAGGGCGACCAAGGGAACGGACGTGGGTACGACCAGCTGCAACTAAGAAACCAATAAAGAAACGTAATTGTACCAACCTGTGTCCTGTGGATCATTGTCCTGCGTGGTGCCCACAACGAGGACACGACAACTGGCGACGAAGGTGGGATCGACGTGTGCCCATTCGAGATTTCGATTCAGGAGCCCACCCTGGATCGCGTCGTGAGGAAAGAAGAGGAAAGTGCCTTCAACGCGGGAGCCCACCCCGACTGATGTGGAGACGAAGACTGCTGACTCCGGTAAGCGCTGTGTAGCAGAAAGCGCGAAGTAAAAGGGAATTGGCGCGAGCTCTCGCGAGAGTCTCGGCGGCCATTTTCAAATCAGGCGTGAGAACCAATCATCGCGAAGAAAAAGACGGCGGCCATTTTGGAGTCAGGCATCGCATTGATTGGACGCGAAGCCTCGCGAGAACACCGGCGGCCATCTTAAGAGCAGGCGCAGGAGCCAATCAAATTGAAGGAAACTGCGGCGGCCATTTTAAAGAGTCAGGCACAGCGCGAAAAATCGAAAATAAGAGAAATATAGGAAATAAAGGTGGAAAAGAGACGAAAGAAAGTGCACACAAGAATAAAGGGCACTGAAAGTGAAAATAAAGGCAGAAATAAGTGCCAGAATACTATAGATATATATATAAGAAGAAAAAGGAAAGAAAAGAAACAAAGAAACTAAGAAAAGGAGAAGACAAAGAAATAAAACAAGGAGACATAAAGAAATAAAACAAAAAGGCAGAAGAAATAACACAAGGAAAAAGGACCAAGAAAGCCCAGAAGAGGCCAAATGAAGAAAAGACAGAAGAAACAACACAAGGAAAAGGACCAAGAAAGCCCAGAAGAGGCCAAACAAAGAAAAGGCAGAAAAGACAAGGGAAGCCAAGAAAATAAGATAAAGAACAGTAGAAGAAGAAGAAAAAGGAAAGAAAAGAAAGAGTACAAATAAAAGGAAGAAGGAAAGAATGGCAGATCCAAAGCCCAGCGGCGCAATACAGGACACCACTACCTTTCAACTTGTCGGATCCACAAACAGGAATAAGGTGGGAGAAATGGATCAGACGGTTTGAAAGATATGTAGATGATACCGATGTAGCAGATGGAAAGAAACGAGGATTACTGTTGAACCTAGCAGGGGATGACGTTGAAGAACTCCTGGTGACACTGCCTACCGAGGAAACAAAAACATATGACCAACTAAAGAAATGTCTAACAGCCAAATTCGACCCACAGCGCAACATTGATTTTGAACGATATACTTTTACCATTGCCTGTCAACAAGTCGTCGAAACACTAGACGACTTCGCAACAAGGCTGAGAAAGTTGGTAACACATTGTGAGTTTGACAAATTTGATAACGAGCAAGCAATCAGACTACGGATCATAGAGGGCTGTCGCGACACCGGATTCAGAGCAAGAATACTAAAGGAACCGACCTCATTGGAGAACATCCTGTCCCTAGCAAGAGCAGAGGCGAGAGCAACGGAACATGCCAAAGAAATGGAAAGAGGGAAAAGCGTTGAAGTCAAAAACGCACACTTTACGACAAACAGATATCGCACAGACCGATGGAAGAATGACCGGAGGGAACAAAAAGAGAGGAGACGACCTGAAGGAACATGCTACAAGTGTGGAATGGAATTTCCACACCGAGGTCCATGCCCAGCATTTGGCCAGACATGCAGAAGATGTGGTGGAAGAAATCACTACGCCAGCATGTGCCAAGGCGCACAATTCAGAGGAGACGACAAGGGGAGAACAGGAAGACAACAGGAATCGACAGCAAGACATATCAGGTACATCGACAATGACAGGAGAAGTTCATCACGAGGGTCAGGCGAAGAAGAGGAAGAAGTGAAAGTGGAAAGATTATACCACATGTCGGAGGTACGCATCGAGCGGAGCGAGGAAGAAGAAGCAGGAGAGACAGCACAGCCAGCAGACAGAAGCACCAGAAGAAAGATGGACCAAGCAAAGATAAGAGTAGGAGCGCATGAGACAGACTTTATACTGGACAGTGGTGCAACATGCAATGTCATGTGTATATCGGAATACGAGAGAATGGAAGTAAAGCCGGCCCTGAGAACGTCCCAGGTAAAGGTTTTTACCTGGGGGACAAGGAAAGAAATAACAAACTGGGGAGAATTCACAGAGGAACTGAGATACAAGGACACAATAAAAAGAGAAGACATTCATGTTCTACAAGGCGATGTCCCAGGGCCATGCCTGATGAGCAACAGCACAGCGAAAACGATGGGCCTTATAACGATGATATATAACAAAAATAATAGACCTGCTGAGAACAAGCAAAGAGAAGACTCAGGGAAGAAAGAAAGAGAAAGAGAACAAAAAAGAGTGATTGAAGGAACAAATACAACAAAGGGCGGCGGTAGAAAGAAAGAAACGCGAAGCAAAACAGAGGGCCGAGAACAACGATCAAGACGACGAGAGACTGACAAAAAGGGAGCAGAAGGAGGACCATGGAAGAACAGAAACAAGGCAAAAAGGGGAGAGCAACGACGAAGAAAAAGAGCGGTTGGCGCACTGAGAGCAGACGGAGGACAACAGAAAAACAGGAACAAAGCTGATGGCAGAAATGGACAATCAAAGAAAGAGAGCAAGGAAACAAAGAAATTACGTAGAAAAAAGTAGGAAGCCGAGACTGGGGAGAAGGGTCGACAAGACGGACCAAACATCTCTCTCTCTCTCTCTCTCTCTCTCTCTCTCTCTCTCTCTCTCTCTCTCTCTCTCTCTCTCTCTCTCTCTCTCTCTCTCTTCCTCTTTTGTCATCACCACAACAAGCAAATGCAGTCAAGGACTGAAGGGGCGGAAATGGTCAGGAAAGTAACATCATGAATATTTTGTTTACAACAAAGGGGGAGATGTGGCGACAGGACACTAGGACCCTGTGGGTCATGAGGGAGGTGACCAGGTCACCAGACACGACATCCGGTCAGGGGACAGGAAGAGGACAGACCAGACTAGGGCGACCAAGGGAACGGACGTGGGTACGACCAGCTGCAAGTAAGAAACCAATAAAGAAACGTAATTGTACCAACCTGTGTCCTGTGGATCATTGTCCTGCGTGGTGCCCACAACGAGGACACGACAATACCCAAGTCTGGCTTAGAGTTTAGTTTCAAATTTACAGAGTCTTGCTTAGATGGTTTATATTTTTTCAGAAGGTGTTGAATCACTGACTTTACTGTAGCCGGAGTACGGAACTTCTCTTCATACATTTCTGAAAATCCCAGGATCAACCGTAATATGGGTCTGAGAGAAGCTTGATAGAGCACAAACTGCTCTGGTGTTGTAGGGGTGCATCATAATCAAGGGAGGTCCGCACCCGCATGTATAATCTTTTATCGTGTTAACATTTGTGCCATTAGGATGTGTACTATAATAACATATAAAGTGAAGTGATAGAGATATTTATGTATAACTTGGAAAATCTGCATTACCATTAGTACAATTAGACTAAAATCTTGATGTGAAGAATGCTGCAGGTGACTAAGAGACATTATAATTTGCATGTTTATGTAACGCATTGATTTAAACATTCTCAGTAACAATAATCAAGTATAAGTGTGTATATGAATTTACGGGCTGTTTCTTATATTGGCCGAGTTCTGTAGGCCTAACTTGTATTTCTCCCTGTTGCTTTTTAGCTGCGTTTGCTAATAGAATTCCTGTGTATGCAGAACTTGTTCTTTCTCACATTTCTTTTGCAGGTGGAGAAATGCATCTTTGTTATTTAGAATAATGTCTTTGTTTAAGGAGTTAGGCTTAGGGAGGAGAAGATACATTGAACAACGATGCTGTTAATGTGGGATGATGTTCTTTCTCACCGGAGAGAGCCTGGGAATCAAGGTCATTGAGCCAAGGCCTGGGAGCATGGCTGTCTCATGGAAAGTTACCTACGAGGAGGTGTCTTGGATAAATGGTGTGATGTTGCACTGCCCTCTGGGAGTTTGCATTTGATTCTTGTATTGGGGTTAGGGACAGAGCCTGGGGACTTGTGCCTTGACTTGAGAGGAGAGAGCATCTTAGAACGAGCTCTGTAGCTTTATGCTACCTGACCCATTCAATGTGAATGGTCTTCTTAGGAAGCCTTCACAAGCTGACACCTTTTCAGAACTTTCCTTGGGAAATGCTAAAAAGGGATGTCATATTAGTGATATTGTAGGGACAGTCTAATGCTTTTTTTATCTACGACCCTCTAATGAGGAGGACTCTGGATGTCAAGGCAATAATCTTTTGCGTCCTGATTCTCGATGTCGTTATTTTGTGCCTGTTACACCGTAGGAGCGTCTCCTCCATTAGGGTGGAGGAGAGTCGCCCCACTGCTTTCTCGCAGTGCAAGAAGCAGAAACATAAAATGGTAAAACTACTATTTTATGTTACTGCTTCTCAAATTGCGAGAAAGCAGAAGGGTTTGGTTAGGGGGCGGGTGGGTGGTCAGGTCTGCTGGAGGGCAAGGGAGGAGTGGCTAGCCCAATGCTGCGGGCCCTGACTGTTTGGTCGGCCCTCTGGGGCTGCCCAAGTCAGTCATGCCCACTCTTGCTTTTCTCCATGTGGGCTGCATGCAGCCTACATTGAGAAAATGGCCTCCCCATAGGCGCCTGGCTGTGGGTCACCCCACCAATCGCAACGCTGCCATTGCATTTCCAAGTGGGGAGTGTTAACAGATGGAAATGGCTCTAGTTTGTCTTCCTTATTAATTTAGCTTAATAGAAATGAGGCTGCTGTCCAAGGTGCTGCCTACTGTTGGTAACCTGTCAAATTATTCGGTGGCAGCAGTTACTAAATTAGAGCAACTTGGAACTTAAAGTAGTCAGTGACATTTCCAGTGCAGTTGGATCCTGCAACATTACTGCCAGTTCTTTTTATAAACAGTTTAACCATTCTTTGATACTCACCATCTCTTGCATCCGAAGCTTTGCTCAGGGTGGCTGGTATTTCCTTCAACAGCATCGAATAAAAAAAGCAAAGAATGAAGGAATTAAGTCATGCTTATGTAGAGGCCAAGTCATATTCACACAACAGTATAAAATGCAATGCTGATGTTAAGTCTGTAGAATAACAACTATGAGATGGAGCAGAAAGTGCTGCTGACATGGTGACAAACAAGTAACGTGCTTTCAACAGTGAAGCTCCGACCGGCTTCCAGTGCTCCTGTGCTGCTCGTCAGGTGTGCGGGTTTCAGTCGATACTACATTTAAGTCTCAAATCACTATGCAATCTAGTGCTTGCTGCGTACAAAATAGATTTTCTCAAACAGAAGGGTGCACAGAGATGGGCCGCTGTGAGTGCTCAAATATTCACATTGTCACAAGTGGTGACAAAGGGAGCTATCAGGTCTCCAAGAATCCGCCCTTCTCCAGAAGGGCCCACAGGCTTCATTATAGCACAATCTTTCCTCATCTGGGACATGCCGCTTTAGAAGGCAAGTCTGTGTTTGATTTTCTTGTTTAAATGAATTTGGGAGAATCCTGTATTGCTGTGCAAGTTTTGCTGGCACAGGGGGTCAATATCTTGTTGACCCACAAAGTACTTGAGGCCATTTGTATCAATATTAGGAATAGCGATTACCTAATTGTGATTTTCTGAAAATTGCAATTAGGTAATCGCTATTCCTAATGTACGAAATTCCATGAGTTTCGTTTTGTGATTCCTAGGGGGCTGTAAATCGAGCTACCTCAATATTTATGAGGTAGGTCGTAATTTGCGACCCATTAGGAATTGCTAAATTCAATGGGGATAGTAGCCTGACGGGGTCAGCAGAACACCATGTCTGTGATTGCTTTTAAATACAGCAATTTTTTTTTATATACAGTCCATTTTCCTTAAAAGAAAACAGGTTGTGTTTCAAAGAAAAAAAATGAAAAGTTATCTTTTCTTTTTTGAGAGGAAGCAGAGGTCCGTGGAACTACTTCCTGCTCTCAAAACCCCACCATTCCCAAAAGGGAAGGGGTACCTTCTGGACGCCTTCCCATTTGCAAAAGGGTTACCATCAGATTAAATCAGATGGTAAACTGCAAATGTTTTGCGAACTGTATTTGGTCACAAAACATCCACACATTCACACGTACCTCTGCGATTCAGTATTAGAAAGGGACGCCCTAAACATGCACCTTCCGAATACTGAATCGCAAACCCATTTTATGATTCCGTAACAGGTTACCGAATTTCAAAATAGAGGTTGGTACATTGGAAACGGGTTTTTGCATTCGCAAACGGGCCAATTCTGCGAATCGGCCTGTTTGCGAACGCCAAATAGCTTCATACATGTGGACCTTAGCACCTAGCACCATACGAAGTTGAAAATAATCCACTACACCTTGTACTTATACTGTATATTTTTGGGTACCAGACAAACTTTCAATTGTGCCAGCATAATTTGTGCAATTTACATCATTAAGTATTATGCTTTTTATGTGAAATTCTATAATATTACACCATTATGTCACTTGGCACAACTGGGGTCGCTTGGGTATAATTCCAATCATAGGAGCACCAGAGAAATCCACGGACAGAACGTCCCTGGCTTTTGTTGGCGGAACTTGTGTTTTTTTGTACTATTTTTTTAGCATTAGGTGCATCCTCATGTCCAAAAGCTGACGCAAGGATGCATTTCACACTAAAATATAGTGCAAAATGCCAGATTTGCATTTCTCGTAATTTCACATCATTGTTCAAAAAATTCACGTAATGACACAAAAGGAATGTATGCACATTTTGAACATCTTTAGCAGTTTTAAATTGTTTACGTAACAGTGCAGTACTAAAAGTTATATGAGAATTAAAATTGCTCAATTACTTCCATTTGGCTTGATGTGGCAAAAATGACAGCTGGTTTTTAGATGACCAGTGACTCCTGAAATGGTGTCAGCTCCTGCCTAAAGGGAAGCCTTCCGAGTAGCTATGCTATAGTGGCAGCTAGTACTCAACACAAGGCACAGCCAAAGTTTGCAGTGCAGAATTTTCTATGTACAGCACAAATTTCCTAGTACAATTTTTTATTAGGAAGTACATTGTTAATTTAAACCATTACACCAGAAAGAATGTATAAAATAACCATACAATTTATATTCTTCAAATAAATTCATGAAAGGAGCATTTCTTGGCAACTTGGTATCAGCAGCGGCTGGTGTTGTGGACGAGTGGCGGGTCGGGCGGGGGCCGGCATATGGGATGCATAGGGGTTACGGGTGGGCTAAAAAAAACCTTCACAAATGGCCTGAGCACCATCGATTGTGCTCACAGACAGAGTGGGAGACTGTGCCTGCTCTCTCCAACCCAGCAACACAGCTGTGCCTGTCACCCCCAGGCCCGCCCCCAAGACTCGCCAGGAAAGGAAAAATAAAACAAGTGTTTATTATCATTGTAATTTTCCTTTCCAGCTGTTTTTGGGGGGGCAATGCTCCTCCACCATAGCAGAGGGGCTGTCGCTGTTAGGTATATATAAAGGGTCAAAGTGACTGTGCATAGCTTCTTAAAATTGCGTTTTAAGGGGGTACATCAGGAAACATTTATGGACGTTATGGACGTGGTTATACAGGGAGATTCAAGGATTCAGTGCATGCTTCAAGGATTGTTCTTTATAGCCACTGGCCCAGGTGTATCAGGCTCCATAGTTAGCCTTCATTTCACGGGGTCATTGTGGTGTTTCGTTTGGCTTTCCTAATTACGCACATAGTTTCACAGACACCAAGTTGCTTATAAATTTTAATAGGCAATGTAAATGTAAATTGATACTTGTATAGCGCACTACTCACCCGCAAGGGTCTCAAGGCGCTTGTACGAATACCGCTGTGGAACCCACCCTGGCTTTCCCTGTGAGGTGTCCACTCCTGGGCACCCCTAAGGTGGAGGCCAGGCATCCTTAGCGTTGTGGGGGCCGTTGTGGAGATTAAGCAAGCTATTGCCCAGAGTTGCAGAGTGGGACTCCATGATTGGAATAGGCACCGAGGCGAGAATTATCAGGTCCGTGGAATTTTGAGCCCAAGACCCGCCGAGGCGGGGAATTGAACCCTGGTCCCGGGCTAGATCTCTGCATCAGGGTCTGCCGCTCTAACCATTGATGCTCCGTCCATCACCACCCCCTTTTGTACCGCTTTTGGCCGCCATAAGTGTGGCAGGGTATGCTCAGACGTGAGTCCCTTGCTCACTTTGCCACTGGATTCAAGCAAGCCGGGCTTAAGACGGCTGGAATGCCAGAAACTGATCCTCGGAAGCTTGTTTCCGGTCCAGGGAAGACATGGCTTGGCAGTTCGGGCTGGACTGTTCCCATGAGGCACAGGGTCAGACTGATTTGCATATAGCCATGTCTGAACTGGGGTGGCAGAGTGGGCTAAAGAACGGTGATGGATTAAACCCAGATCTTTTGACTGGGTGTGAGTGTTTGATTGATTCAGATGCTCCGTTCATCACCACCCCCTCTTGTACCGCTCTAACCATTAAGCCACACTTCTACTTAAGCTGAGTAGCAGGTTAGCAGGTTAGCAGGTTAGCAGGTTAGGGTCAACAGTGGGCACTTGCAGGGAAAACGTCCAGCCCATGTCACCTAAGTCACTCAGAGACTCCTGTCCCCTTAAAGCCAAAGCAGCAAGTGTGTCCACACATACCAAGTGGGGCCTGAGGAAAGGTGTGTGATGGTGCAGACTCTGGCACTGGGACACAGAAAGGCCTGATGAGAGATGTGTGTGGGGGCATGTGACAGTGTCGAAGACCTTGAGAACAGGATCCAGAAATTGACTGAAGTGAGATGTCGGAGGGATTTCAATCAGATTGCTTTCTAATATTTAGGAATGTTGAATTTAAATGTGAAACTGAAGCGTTATGTACTTTTTCATGTTTACCAACATTAATATGATTTGTCACCAATGTTTCTTCAGCTTTTACCACAGAAATATGAAATAATTTCTGATTTTCACATATTTTTCCACAAATTTGAGCTATCTCTACTCAAGGCCCAATATGAAGCTGAAAGAGCTCCAAGACTATGAGTGGATGGACACTCCTGCCGGGTTGTCAAACCTGTGACGGATTTCTATGTCAGGACCGGAGGCGAGTGTTATGCTGTTCTTTCTTCACTTTATTATTAGAGCAGCCTTGTTAGAACTTTATAATAACCAAACTACATTTCCCTTGAACCACTAAAGAAGAAAACAGCACTGAGTCCATCTAATCTGCAGACAGTATTCCCTTTATCCTTGTGTGAAGACGCTCCTGCCTCCTGTTTCTTTGCAGCTCCAGCCGCCTGCAGATAAGTGGACTGGCTTTAGTGCCATTTTTTTTACTGATTTTGCCTTCATTATAACGGCCCTCAGGGGTCCTGCGCATTGCTTTATTGCACTGTGAATGCTAATGTTTGTTTTGCCTTTGTGGCGCGGCTGCGGGAATGCTTCGTCGCACCTTTGTTGCCGCTTCAGTTTCAGTCTAGCCACACTGTGGCGTGAAGGGTGCTCAGGGTGAAGTTTGCTGTCCGCTAGAGGGCACCACAACGCAAATAATTCAATTTGCTCAGCGCTTATCTTGCCTCCCTGTGCAAGCGCGCTATCTCCTAGCTGTTAAACCCCGAGCTGAACATCCAGCTGTGCCTCAGTCTACGGAAGTGCAATTCACCAGTAACGGCCCCAACCGCCTGGAGTCAGAATGCCCCAACTGGGGTCTGAACGATCAGATTGCATGACAAAGCCCACGCTGCCTTTGTCTGTAGGGATGCTGACCCCGACAGGAGAATAACTGTGTGTTTACAAACTATGACAGATCCCAAATGATCAAAATTGCGAACAGTCTTTCGTCTCCTGTGGCGGTAGGTCAGGGTGTTCCTCAAGGCTCTATACTTGCACCCACATTGTTCAATCTCTACTTAGAACCACTGGGAAACCTCCTAAGCAAATCCAGGATTCACTATCATCTCTATGCAGACGACACTCAACTCTACCTCAAGGTTGCCTCCACTCATGATCTCTCCTTCCTAAGCTCTACTCTGGACTCCATCCAAAACTGGATGTCAACTCATCAACTGATTTTGAATCCATCCAAAACTGAATTCCTCCTCTTCTCCTCCTCACTCTCCCCCCCCCCCCCCGGTTCAATCATGGATGGATCAGATGAATCTACTTAACAATAAACCCATCATTGTCGACAGCGCAAAATCCCTTGGAGTTATACTAGACAAAAAACTCAGTCTAACTCCCCATATCAATTCTATTGCAAAATCTGCCCGTTAGCAACTGCGCCTTCTTTGGGGAATCCGACGCTTCTTCCCGGAGCAGGACCTTATAACCCTGGTGCAATCGCTGGTCCTCTCCAGACTAGACTACTGCAACTCTCTTCTTACTGGCCTCCCCAAATCTCACCTGTCCCCACTTAAGTCTGTTTTCCATTCAGCAGCTCGCTTCATTTATGGGGCCAAAAGAAGCGATCACATCACACCGATGTTATCCACCCTTCGCTGGCTTCCCTTCGAGGCTAGAGCTATCTACAAGACCGCTTGTATCACCCACAAAGCCTTACACTCCTCTTCTCCTCGCTACCTGGCGAATAAACTGAAACTCTCTGGAGGCTCTAGATCCTCACGCAATGCGGAGAAGCTTCTACTAGAACCTCCCACTTTCAAGAAGAAGAGAACAATGGCCCAATCCTTTTCAGGCAACGCAGTGAGAATCTGGAACTCCCTTCCGCCTCAGCTCCGGACTTCCGCCTCCTCCCAGGCCTTCAAAAGGGACCTCAAAGTTCTCCTCCTCCAGAGACACCTCCAAAAGTAATTCACGTCCTCTTGTTATGTGGAGGAAGACTTTCCACGACCATGGAAGTGCCTTCCCAGGGTATTCCTGGGGTTGGAGTGGATGCCTCTTTGGAGTTTTTTCCATGTACTTGTGTTTGGTGCCCTTGTGTAACATGCACACACCACTTTGCCCTTGTAACACACGGTTTGCTACCTCTCACATGTTTTTACCTTTGATTCTGGCACAAGTGCCTCCTTGTCTTACATAACGCTTGTTCTTGTGCCCGAATGCCTAGCACCTTTTGCAGTATTATACCTCAAATGATACTTTGTTTTCTCTTGTAACTGCACACTTGTCACTTTTTCCTCCTGTGCACCTTTTACTACCTCATGTATTTTTGGCTGCTCACAATTTTTATTATTCTGTTTGTTCACAATTGTCACTTTTACCGTTACTACCTCATGTATTTTTGGTTGCTCACAATTTTTACTACCTCATGTATTCTGTTTGCTCACAATTGTCACTATTACCTTTACTACCTCATATATTGTTGGTTGCTCACAATTTTTATTACCTCATGTATTGTGTTTGATCACTAATGTCTCTTTTACCTTATGTAACGTAACGTATGCTTTTGTAATGTTTCTCATTATGTTTCATTTCTGTTCCTTTTGTGAAGCGCTCTGACACCTTCGGGTAAAGTCCGCGCTATATAAAAATGCATAAATAAATAAAAATAAATAAAATAAATAAATAAACCCTTTTAAACCAGTAGGTGTCCCCCAGGCTATATGTAGTACCCCCATTGGCCTTGTGGGCTGCCATTTACTACTTTCCTGGGCCACCCCAGCTTGAATGTTACACCTCGTGATGCAGGACTTTGCAGGAACATACCTAGAGGAGGAAAGCATTACCTACTTCCTCATTGATGAGAACTTTGAAAACTTCTGCGAAGTAATAGATGCAACCATCCACAGAGCTGTATCTGATGAGGTTCTGCCCTTAGAACATAGGCTCCGGCAGATGGTAGTGAAATACCTTAACCCCTACCCCAGCGGGAAGACCTTTCTACCTATACCTCTAGGGCTGCCTGATACCTCCGCAGAGAGCAAACGAAAGAAACCCTGGGATCAACTTAGAGGCTTTGGACAGGCTCAAGAGAGCCTTTATCGGCCACTACCACCCCTAGGGTTGGAACTCTTTGCAATCCCTGAACCTGTGACTTCACAGAGGCACCTGACTAGTATTATGCCAGGACCTTATGGACGGGGAGGCCTCTGATACGGATAAAGAGCTGGATCGGTCCTGGCGCCCCTACGACAGCAATCCCACCTCAGGGAAGGGTACCACTACCACAGAAGCTGACATGCTCGACCCATAAGAACAGATGCATCCCCTCTCAGTGGAATGAGCCCCAGCGGAGAAAATGTCTGTTTACGTAGCAGGGCAACTAAGGAACCCTCTAGACAAAGAGATACGCTACCGCCTCTGGGAGGAGTGCGCCCATCTGTTCCTGGAAGGCAGAGTAGCACTAACTCTGGAAATTGATGCCCGGATGGCTACCTTTCTGGCCAAGAACATACAAGATCCAAGAAGGAGATAGACCGCTCCAGACGCTCCAGTCAGGACAAGCTTCGCAATCACTCTGGCCCCCTTTCCAAGATCTTAGATATGCCCAAAGATGGCAATGTGACTGGCTTCCTCATCTCCCCAGAGGCTCTATCAGATTGGGCCCAGCAGGCCATCATATTCCTGGAAAATGCCAATTGCGCCATCTCCACGGAGAGGTGCAGGTTCCTGCTAATAAACATACACCCAAAACTGGGGGACCTGGCACTCTCAGAGGTGGGCCCCATAGCCCAGGGGGGGACTTTGGGGGATCCCTTTATGAAGGAGCTAGGAAACTTTGTTCCCACATTCAGCTCCCTGGATAAGGCTCAGGCAACTATAAAATGCATTTTCACACCCTGGGTTTTTACCGTGGCTGGTCGAGGCAGAGGGCGCTTCGCCGGCCGTTCCCAGTACCAAGCCCCCTCCAGAGGTCACTGTGCCAGAAGATGGCAGGACCCTGCTAAGTTCAGGAGCTTCTACCCCACTAAAGGCACAGTCAGGGAGGCTCCTGAGGGATCTCCAGGGGTGGCTGCAGCCACAACCCGCAGGTGTGACTGTGTGGTAGCCTGGCGGCTTACACTCACAATTGCGGGACAATTACATCAGACTCCTGGGTCCTTCAAATGATTCAGGGTTTGTGGATATAGTTCTAAAATTCCCCATGCCAACCGTCCTCTCCCAACCCTCTTTCCTTCTCTGAATCAGTCCTAGTTGACGCAGAAGTTGAGGATCTTCTCTCCAAAAGGGCAAAAGCCAGGACTTTCCCTCATCCCACTGGATTCCTCACCAATCTTTTCCTTGTGGAGAAGAGGGTCGAGGCCCAATGCCCCATAATCAATCTCAATGAGTTCAACTAGTGGTTACTCTTCCGCCACTTCAAAATGGAGGGTATCCACCTCCGATATAACCTTCTGAGACTCGGGGACTGGATGGCAAGCCAGACATAAAGGATCCATTCCTCACAATTCCAGCCTACCCTTCATACCATTGCTTTTTGCAGTTTCTCTTGTTTGGGCTGTCATCAGCGCCATGTTAATTTGCCAAGGTCATGGACCGATGGTGGAACACCTCCAAGCCAGGGGCATACGCCTCTTAGTTTACTTGATGGCATCGTCACCATAGACCAATGGTCAATTAAACTGTCCGAATAGTTGCAGATAACTGTCGACCGCATGGAGTCCTTGGGCTTCATCGTCAACTGGAACAAATTCATCCTGTTGCTGACTCAATCCATCGTCTTCCTGAGGTTTTGTAATGGACTCAGTTAAGGCCACAGGTAGTCTCCCCTCTCGAAAACTGACCAAGATCAAACTGGAACTGCACTGAATGGTGGACAAACCATCCACCTCCCTCAGGCACATTGTGTGAATAGTGGGGCTCCTATCATCCTCCATACAGCCCAACTTATCGGGACCTCTACACTATTGGGCCATTTTACCTTCCGCAGGGACTCACCTATTCTCAAACGGTCCCCTTATTGGACAAATCCTGAGAGAAGGTGAGATGGTGGATTGCCCACATAGAAGCATGGAATGGGTGGGCCATTTTCGGCCTCCAAACGGACCTGATTATCGAATCCAATGCCAGCGCCACAGACTAGGAAGCTCAATGTGGAGAATTCTCCACGTTGAGGGAAAATGGTACTTGGATTTAAAATCCTTTCATATCAACTGCCACAAACCGATGGCAGGCTTGTTTGCAGTGAAATGCTGGACGAAGGACAAGAGTCAATGTTGTGTTCTCCTAAAGATGGACAATGTGGTAGTGGTCCGATATATCAACCACCTAGGAGGCACAGGATCCTGAGTGCTCTTGGATCTGGCTCAGAGTTTTTTGGACTACTGCTTTGAGAATCACATCTCGGTGATGGCGGAACACCTCCTAGGGAAAGACAACCAGGTAGCAGATTGCCAATACAGACATTGACAGGATTTGAGCCTATGAAAGTTGGACCCTCTAGTCCTGCAGAAACTCAGGGCCAGGTGGGGCCCATTTATGGTAGACCTTTTTACATCTCGCCTAGACCACCAACTGGTCAGGTGCTTCAACTGGAGATCCGACCCCAATGCAGCGGCGGCAAAAGGCTTCCTGTAGGATTGGCAACCAGAAAAGGGGTATGCTTTTCCCCCATTCGCGATGATAATGCAGCTATTTTCTCAACTTCAGCAGGTGGACATGGTGGTAGTGATCCTGATGTGGAGATCTCAAGTGCGGTATCCAGTACTGACAGAACTTTCTTTGGATTCTGCAATCATTCTACCCCAGTTTCCAACTCTACTATGGGATACCACCGGGAATCCGCACCGTCCGGTTCTGGGCGACTCACTACATCACATGGTGTGGAGGATTAACGAGAACAATGGAAAGTCCCAAGCCTTTTGTGAAACGCTGTATCGCTCCTCTCTAACCCCTGGTCTGACAGCATGATCAAACATTATAGATCGGCCTGGTCTTGATGGTTGGGTTGGTGTCACCAAAGACTCCTGGATCCTGTGGGGGCAGACATCCATATCTTGAATTTCCTGGCCCCCCGTGCCTTGGAGGGCATAGCCTATAGGTCCATCAACACCTTCTGGTCAGCCATTTTGGCAGGACATTCCCACATTCGGGATCGGCCGGTGGATGATTATCCTCTGGTCTTCAAACTCCTCAGAGACATCTGTTTATTCCTTCGCCCGGAACCAAGGTATTCCACTCTCTGGGATGTTAATAAGATCCTCAATTTTTTCCTCTCCTGACCTTGCAATAAATACATCTCCAGGAAGGAGATGTCAGAAAAACTGGGTACACTACGGTGCCTAGAGTCTTGTAGGAGAGTTTCAGATGTCAGAGCTCTAGAAAGTTACCCTGAGTGGGTAACTTTCCATGTCTCCAGAATAATGAAATGTAATTCCAGTATTGTGTCATACCCTGTTATCCCAGACACTCCCAAACTTTGTGTGGTTCACAGCATTAAGGCCTACAAGGCCTTGATGGAGGACATCCCTGGGGGAACGATAACTGCTCATTGCCCTTAGGAAGCCCCACAAGGCAGTTTCCCACCCTACCATTGCTTGATGGGTCAGGTGGGCTATGCAGGAAGCTGGCATCGACACAAAGATGTTTGGAGCACACTCTGTTAGGGGCGCAATGGTGTCCAAGGCATTTACCAAGGGAGCAAGCCTGCAGGATAACCTCAATGTGGCTTACTGGTCTTCGGACTCCACGCTTAAAAGATTCTACTCAACCAGACCCTAGCATTGTAGCGCTGGTGATGGATAAGCTTTGACCTAGCGTAATCCTCGCCTCAAGTCCTGACATAGAATAAAACATTTCCTAGCTATCATAACAGAAAGTTTCAATTATGTTAAGGACGTAGAGGCAATGATTAGCCCACCCATGCTTAATGGTCATTTCTCCCACCTGGACCGACACAGAGATTTATGCATGTTACATGTGAGTATGTCAACCTTATTATGCATGTGCATGTGCTAATGGTGTAATTGATACCCTGATGCTAGTGTTATTGTCTCCGTGTATGATTTTCAAATCTTTCCTGGTGCATTCATGTAAGGGCTCCTGGATGGTAATTGTACATCTGTTTTCCATATAAGCAGATTCTTCTAAACGAGAATAAAGACCAGAATTGCTGGCTTTTGTCACAGGAAGAAAGAGGAGGCAGGAGAGTCTTCACACAAGGACAAAGTGAAACACTGTCTGCTGATTGGATGGACTCCACATTGTTTTCCTTCCTAGTGGTTCACATTAAATGTAGTTTGGTTATTATTATGTTCCAATAAGGCTCTTGTAATAATAAAGTGAAGGAAGAACAGCAAAATCCTTACCTCCGTGTCCTTTATAGAACTGAAACATTCTGTTACGATAGCTAGGACATTTTTCATTAGCACCTAATCCACAACCCCCAGGATGTGGGAAAACGCTTGTTATTCTGTGATGTAGAATGGGTGATATTATGAGCAAGGTTACATGCTAGCACATGTAAAGAACCACCACGTACTAGTTCAGAGCGTACACAGAAATTCTGTAATCCATTTAAATCAATGCAATTCTCTGAAAAATCACTCAAACGAATATATAACAGAATTGTAGACTTCTTAGAAATTTCAGTTCATATTTTACAGTATGGTGTCTGGCAATTCCGCAAGCTCTGACACAAGCCACAGTTAAAGGGAAGTGAGAGACGGCAACCGCTGGTGGATTTAGGGCCCTAGAGGAAGTGACTGAGGGATCTTAAAAATGATCCTGATATCTTTGTTAAGATACTAATAGGCAGGTCTCACCTCTTCAAACTCCTCAGCTGGTGTTGCTAGCTCCTTCTGCTCTTCAGCCCTTGATCCTGAATTTTTAGGGGTCTCAGGAGGCTGGGGAACCACCTTCTCGATCCAGCTGAACATTGTGAATTCTAGGAAAGAGGAGCCACATTTTAGCAGAGTCTTACGTGATTCCATAATTGTATTAGCCATAGTCAATACAACTCTATATAGGTAGATCACCGTACATCGGCTGACCACCAAATTGCCTGATCACTATATCTCCTCCACTTCAACTTGTGAAAGTGAAAAGTAGGTTTAAACAAAAATGTTAAGGGTTATGGTAACTCAAATTAAATGAACATAAGTTACTTAACTAAGTACATTTTATATTTTAAAAGATGTGCAGCAAAAGCGCCACAATGGAGTGAAGGTGACATATAGTGGCACACTACAAAATTGCATACAAGTCTATCAGCGACCCTTCTACACATAGTGAAGTAATAAATACAGTTCATAGAGGTTGTACTCAGTAGCACATAACTTATTAGCTTTGTTTTTGACCGTTTCCACTTGCCATGTGATCTAATTACCTATTAGCTTCTTTTCCCTTGTGGCAGGAACTGACATTTAAGTACCAATATTTTGGTTTTCTAGTGACAACAATATTTTCCTTATATTCCCACACCCATGATACACATCACCTTTCAAACTTGATTCAGCGGCCAGGCTTTCTCCGACCTCGTTCCCAAAGACTAGAACGACCGGTGCCTGCACATCAGCGCTGAATCCTCAGTTCTTGAATTTCGCAAGAAACTGAAGACATGCAGCCAGATTCACAAAGGAAAAATCGGCTCGCAAAGGGCCAGATTCTGCAAATCTGGCCCTTTGCGAGCGCTTTTTTTTGCATTTAGGATTCTAACCGCTATATGTATCAACAAACCATTTTGCATTTCCTAAATAGCGAATTTTAAGGAATCGCTATTTAGGAAATGCAAAACGGTATGTATGTACAAAATCGCTTTCCAATAGCGATTCCTTAGCATTCCTAATTTGAGATTAGCAAATTGTTAATCGCAAATTACCCCTTCATTTCCATGGGCCAGGAGGCCCATAGGAATGAAAGTGCAATTTGCAATTAGCAATTTGCTGATCGCAAATTAGGGATTTTTCCAAGGGTGCAGGGGTGTCTCAAGAACACCCTGCTGCACCCCTGAAAAAGACATTTGGGGGCATATGGCGCACATACATGCCCTAAGGGCATGTATGGGCGTCATATGGCACCTTTGATTTTTTTCAAAAAAGCTTTTTGATAAGAATTCGCAAATTACCACCAACTAGAAGTTGGTGATAATTTGCTAATCCTTAATGGCATTTTTTGCATATTATTTGTTTGATACATTGCATTTAAGGAATCGCAAAATTTGCAATTCCTTAAGTGCAATCGCAAAATAAGGATTAGCAAATTTTGCTATTCCTTATTTTGCATCAAACTTGTTTGATACATACCATTTGTCTAATTAGCATTCGCAAAGGCCGAAATTTGCAGAATTTCGGCCTTTGCGAATGCTAAATAGCTTGATACATATAGCGGATCATCCCTAATGCAAAATTCGCAAATTCTGAAATCGCTAAATTGCGAATAATTGCATTTAAGAAATCTCTATTTGAGATTCCTTAAATGCAATTCAAGAACCATTTTAGAATTGCGAATTCGCAATTTTTGGCCGCTATTTACCGCGAAGTCAGACTTCGTGGTAAATAGCGAAAAGTTAGAAAAATGAACTTTAGTGCATTTTTCTAAGTTGGATGTTACACACACACACACATGTCCTTTGGACATGTGTGTGCGCAACACCAGTGTAAATCACCATTTCAGGGGTGCTACAGGGTGTCCTTTGGACACCCTGGCACCCTTGAAATCGCTTCCTTATTTGCGTCCCATAGAAATGAATGGGGAGTCATTCCTTATTTGCGATTAGCAATTAGCGAATCGCAAATAAGGAAGATGTAGAAATCGCTATACATTTTGCGATTTCTACATGCATCCCGTTTTGCGAGTCTTTAATAGTGATTCCTTAATAATCGCTATTAAGGACTCGCAAAAGAGGAGCAAGATGAATCTGGGGGATGGTTCTTCACCCATTCTCGGCCCTCACTCTGACCCATCCTGCTTCTGCTTTTCATCACCAGGATACTCTGACAGGTGAGTCATGAGCCCTACACATACCCGTAACATAACAAACGTTGATCAACCGAGTCCTAGGCATCATAGTACATTTACCTTTATGTTTGAAAGCCTTAACCCTGCAGCACATTTCATCTTCAGTCTCCCTACATGATATTGCTACTTTTGAGATGTGCTTCTCTTTCACTATAAAGAGGCTCATAGAGAGAGTGTCTACGACGGGTGCCTACGGAAGATGGGAGGATGAGGTAATTGAGGTGATGTTAGAGAGGCAGACAGATATTCAGGGGAGGGAAAGTGGCCAGGAAGGGTATATTGGACCCAGGGGCTGAAGAATTAATAGTAACAAAAAACGATTGTGCTAGGAGTGAGAATGAGTATTTTGGGGGGCAAAGAAGAGGAAGGGCAAATAAACAACATTGCTTGCATAAAAAAAGAAGTTGTTCTTAGAAGTCCACTGACAGTAGCACTGTCTCCTACTTCTACAACCCCCACTTCCTATCTCTTTATCTCATTTTTTTTTCATCCCTGCTTTTCCCTTTTGTCACAGTTTTCTTAAATGTCTCCTCTTTTTGTCTGGATACAACACATTACTATCCACGGGTCTAGACAAGCAAACAGACAGACGGGAGAAACCTGAGAGAGCCATTAATCCATCACGAAAGTTGTTTGTTGAAAACTGTCTATTGCACTGTTTTTAGATTTGAGCACTGAGAAATATTAATAAAAGTTTTTTTCTCTCATTGCCCAATTTTAACTCACTTTCTCGAAACTATCTTTGCACTGCACATTTCTTTTTTCCACACATAGTAGCTGCTCACATCTGTAGGTTAATTACTAAAGCCCGTAATTTTGAGAGCTCAATTAGTAGCTCTTGTTTTCTTGTCTAGACCAGTGGATAGTAATGTGTTATATCTGGTTCATATGGGGAGTATATCCACGCTAGATCTTCAAACATTCCCTTAGACTCTCTTCAATTAGTGTGTTTGTTCTTCTTTTTGTCTGCCTTTCTTTCTCCTGCTCTGGGTCAAAGTATGATGATGAAAAAAACAATCCTGGTCCCAAAAAATTAGTGCTGCTGCAAACCGCTTGCAACCAGCAGAACAAATTAAGCACTGATGGTAAGACAGACAGACAAAAGTGTGCAACCATTTTGTTAGATTCCAAATTGAGAAACCTAAATCGTCTCTCACCACCATGGCAGCGCTACTTCATTGACAGACAATTATGAGAAACAGGTTCAGATTGATTTACGACAAGTGGGACATATTTTAGACATGTTACAGAGATATATTTGTCTTACATTATTTGACATATTTGCAAATGCCTGTTTTGTTGATTTACTCTTTCTAGCAGAAGCATGAACAGAAGCAGTCCTCACAAGTTGTGACCGTGACTTGTGCGTGTGTACGTGTTCAGTTGGATGGCTTTTTCTTTTAGTTATATGCAATATAATTGTTGCCCCCCTTTTTGTAAACAGTGTTGAGACTTTGAGCTAAGGCAATGGTGAGGCTACTATCTGTGGTGCTCTACATATGTCTGCTGAGAGTACTTCGGCTAGAACTGGATAATATAACATAGATGATGCTCCTTCTGTCTGAATTAACTTGCGAAAATAAACAGTTTTTTTATCTTTATTATGTAGCCAATACAATGATGATGATGAAATGTGTGGCGTCATATAAATATATATCTTTTTTTTATAACTCTGGCTAGAACCGGATTCCACTTTGTCCGTTCTATTGGGCTCATTATCGCCTTGATCTACTTAATGGAACGTGGTCCATACAGAAACATTTTAGTGAGGGTATTTTTATACTCTTTTTTTCTTCACATTCTCTTTTTTTCCCTTCCCTTCTCTTCCTTCCTTTTTTCTTTTATTTTAAATCATTGTAGATGTGCACCTTGTCACCACTGATGGGTAAATCAATATACATAATGATGCATAAAGAGTGTAGGATGAATGAGTATATGGAGTGTGTAATGTGACTGGTTTGTCTTTTGTAATTGTTTTTAGATATGTTTGTGGAAATATATTGTGGGTCTTGTCTTTTGTGGTTATATTAGGTTTTAGTGCCATTTGGTATGATATAATGTGCAGGAAACTGCTGCTAAAACGGCGATAATGGGCTTGCTAATATGCATTATAAAAGCCCAGGTTAGATGTCCTGCACGTCCAACCTGGCCTTCTATTGGAATTCTATAACGCATATTAGCAAGCCCATTATCGCCGTTTTAGCTGCAGTTTCCTGTCGCTAAAACGGCGATAATTTTAACGAGGTTCTTGCTAATAGGCCCCTTCATTTTCTACATTTCTAAAAGGGGTAAAACAGGTTTGCTACCACCATTTTGAGACACATCACACAAAGCCCCAAGTGAACAACAGTTGACACCAAGGCTATGATTTGAAATGCAGGGTAAAAAGCTACTTCAAGAGTCAAAGGTCACCCAGAAGTAGTGGAATACTGTCACCCTTGAGATTAGATTGCCCTTGATGGATTTGGGTCTAACCTTGGTACGTTGTTGCCCACACACCGAATAATTGGTTTTACATATATTGGTTTTGAGATCGAAGCTGTCCATAAACAGGACAACGTTCTTAATAAGCCCTGGTAAACCATTGGACGTGCAGGAAAATAATAGCATCATCTGCGTGGAACAGAGCAGGACCTGGGGGTAAATTTACTGTGGGAGGTCCTTTTCCTTAGAAGTAAGGAAAGTGGTCAGGCCTGTTCCATATAAAAGAAACAAAATATGCACCAGGACACAATTCTGTCTTACGCCACTGGCCCGTCCTAAAGTATCAGTGCACCCCTCTGTGCCATATCTACCCCTAGCTGACACCCCACAATGTAGTCTACATAAATAAATCGACCAAAGGCAGGGGCAGACCCATTTCAGCTAGGATGAGCCACAATTTGGAACAATTCACATATGCAAAAGCACTACCTAGGTCCATCAATGCGAGAAAGAGGGAACCCTTTTTTGCAATTGTATATTTTCCAATCTATAGGCCACAACCACTTCAAATTTGATGTAAACGAAGATGCGTCACAATGGGTCAAGTTAGCTCAGGATATACCAGAATTATTCACAAATAGAACAAGGTATGTCACAATGGTCAGATGCACACCACTTCATGCTAGAATAATCATCAGCTAGACCACGATATGCACCAGTGGACCAGGGCAAAAAAGAACCATCACCAAAGATCAGAATCAAGGTAGACAAAATGAGGCAAACTAAATATAGCAGAACCTTCTCGAGTAGGACTAAGGGACACCACAATTATCCTGAGTTAAGCCAAAACATGACAAAAATGAGAATATGAATCAAAGAATTTCAGATAATCCTAATATATGCCTAGGCGGGTCAAAATCATCCCCAGTAAAACGTGCATGCAAAAACCATAATCCTCTCTAGCAAGGTAGGTAGAACAAATACCAGACAGAACAAGGCTTGCTACAACTGCTCAAAACTGAACAATGTATGCTAGTAGGGAAACTAGCGAATTCCTTGTACCACTTTCCTTACATTCACTTGTCGTGATGCACATTTCATGCACATAATTTACATGCATGGTCCAGAGGTTGGGGTATATACCTCTGAGGTATACCATGACAGAAGGTGGCTATAACAACCAATTAATCAATCGAGAATTGTTTTGCGCTGCTAATCACTGATAGGGTATCAAGGCTTGCAGGTCCTGGGGGCTCATTCGAACAGCTAGGTCTGAAGGGCCCTTCGGAATTCTGAAAGAGAGGTGATGGTTTGGAGCTGCATGGGGATGCTCTTCCAGGTCTTTGCTGAGATGTTGGAGAAGAAGCATCCTCTACTTCTGATTCAGTGGATGCAGGACATGTGGGCAAGTGATTTGGAGGCAGAGCCTAAGCTTCTCGACGCAAGGTGGAAGTTCAGGTGGTGGTTGATGGTGGCAGATCCTTGGTTATGTAGAGCCTTGCCTGTGTGGGTCAGCAGCTTTAATTGGCATCTCTTCTGTACGGGGAGCCAGTGGAGGGGCATGCAGATGTGAGAACATTGGGGAGGTCAAGGATTAATCTGGCTACGGAGTTCTATAGAAGTCTCTGTAGAGATGTGTGGCGATTCCTACGTAGAAGGCATTGCCATAGTCCAGTCAGCTGGTGATGAGGGTGGGTGTCATGGTGCATCTCATGTGCAAGTGGAACCACTGCAAGATCTTCCATAGGATGCGCAGAGTGAGGAAGAACGCAGAAGTGATGGCGTGCATCTGTTATTCTATGGTGAGCTTGTTGTCAATGATGATTCCAAGGTTTCTGGCATAGCCGGTGGGTATGGGTGCAGGTTTAAGGTCTTGTAGCCACAAGGCACTATTCCAGGTGTTGCTGTTGTTGCTGAAGATAAGTACTTCCGACTTGTCTGTATTTAGCTTAAGGCACTTTGGTCATCGGTGAGGGAGATGATGAGTTGCGTAGGATATGGTATTGAGGCTCTGAGATTTGACGATGTTGGGCAGTAGGGTCATGTATGCATTGCAGAGAGTAGGGCTGAGGATGAGCCCTGGGGAATGCTGGTGCTGTGATTGCTGCAGAAACTGATGAAGAGGAGTTGAGTAGCTGGTTCTGCTCCAAATGAGTCGTGAGTACCTTGGCTGGAAATGGGAACAAGGAGAAGCAGCTAGTGTTTGAGTTTGCTGCGGTTGGCTGCGGGCTTTTTCAGTCGTGGTCTCACCTCTGCGTGTTTCCAGGCGCAAGGAAAGTTGCAGTAGTGATTAAGGTGTTGAGCACAATGGGTAGTTCCTGGTCGAACATTTGGTTTTCCAGGTTAAAGATGTGGTGCGAAGCAAAACCGAAGGGGGATGATGGACGGAGTGTTGAACAATGCAAGCACTCACCCCAGTCAACTGATCTGGATTTAATTCATCATCATTCTTTAGCTCACTCCGCCACCCCAGATCAGACATGGCCATATGCCAATCAGTCTGACCCTGTGCCTCATGGGAACAGTCCAGCCCGAACTGCGAAGACATTTATTCCCTGGACTGGAAACAAGCATCCTGGGACCGGTTTCTGGCTAATAGCCATCATCACCAGGCTAGCTTGAATCCAGTGGCAAAGTGAGCAAGGGACCCACGTCTGGGCATATCCTGCCAACTTAGGGCGAACAAAGCAAAACCAAAGGGGATGATGGACGGAGTGTTGAACAATGCAAGCACTCACCCCCAGTCAACTGATCTGGGTTTAATCCATCATCATTCTTTAGCTCACTCCGCCACCCCAGATCAGACATGGCCATATGCAAATCAGTCTGACCCTGTGCCTCTGCTGTAGTGGGAGGCACTGGCCATCTTGGGGTGGCCGTTTGGATGCTGGAGATTCTGAAGTGGATGATGGAGTGGCTGGTCAATGTGAGTTTTGTGACGTGGCTGTATTTGATGTGGTTGCTGGAGGTGAAAATGGGGTCCTGTGTGTGTCCTGTGGTGTGTGTGTGGAGCCACAATTTGGGTCAGTCCAAGGATGATCATACTGTTGAGAAGGTAGCTGGTGTTGTTGTTGTTGTTGGGGTTGCTGAGGTGGAAGTTGAGGTCCCCAAAGAGGATGTAGTCCTTGGATTCCAGGGCGAGGAGTTCATTGAATTCGGCAATGGTTTTGCAGAAGCTGGAGTGTGGGCCCAAGAGTCGGTATGAGAGGGTGGCTCTGATGGTTGTATTGCTGTCCATGTGGAGCTTGAAGTTGAGGTGTTCCAATGGGGGTTGTGGTATTGTCGGTGGTGGTGGTGCATTGTATGATCTCTTTGTGGATGATGGCTACTCCTCCTACCGATTTGTTGGTTCAGTTTGGGTGGGTGATTTGGTATCTGTGGGGTATGGCTGTCGTGAATGGCAGAGGAAGGGTTAAGACTGGTCTCAGTGAAAAAGAAGAAGTCGGGTGTGAGGGTGACGATGATGTCCCATAACTCGGTGCAGTGCTTCTAAATAGAACACGTGTTGAGGTGTAAGCAGTGAAGTTGGTGGGCCACTTCTGGTTTGGTGCTCTTTGACGTGGCTGTGGTCGTACAGGAGAAGGTGCAGCTGGTGGATGAAAACTGTCCTACCATAGAATGTGGTGTGGTGTGGCAGCAGTGTTCACGGGGACGTCTGGTGTTAAGGGCACGGAGGACAGTGGCATCGTACCGTTGGGTGGGCCGGGAGCCAAGGGCCTGGTGATAGGTGCAGTCCAGGTAGGACGTTAGGTGCACCGGTGGCGCGACCACGCTTCGTCCTCAAGTTAGTAGATTCTGGGAATAACGTTGGGCGGCAGTAGGCGGGGCTAGGTGGAAGACGGGAGGACAGAAGCAGCAATCGGGAGAGGAGTTTGGCGGGAGGCAGGAAAAATCAGGAGGTAGTCAAAGAATTAAGCACAAGAATTAGCACAATCAGAGAAAAAGCACAAGAATTAAGCACAAAAATTAAGCACAATCAGAGAAAAAAAAAACAAGAATTAGCACAACCTGAGAAAAAGCACACGAGTTAGCACAATCAGAGAAAAAGCAAAAGAATTAAGCACAAAAAATAGCACAATCAGAAAAGAGCACAAGAATGAAACAGAACATTTAGCGCAATAAGATAAAAAGCAGAAGAATTATGCACAATCGGAGAAAAGAGAAAAAGATGACAAAAAGAGAAAAGCACAGAAATTAAGCACAATAAGCGAGAAAGGCGCACAAGATAGAAGCATAATAAGAGCGAAGCAGCGCGAGAGCTGGCAGCACAAGGGAGAGCTGGGACTGCAACTGGTTCTCCCAACCTATTTTTTTTCCAAAAGGTATTCTTACATTCCAGAGTGGGGTTGTGGGAGGTAACCATGGTACCGAGGGCATCTGCCATCGGTCATCCCTTTCGATCTTTTGTTTCTTACTACTCAAACTTTAGAGCACTGTCTAGCAGTGATTTTAATCTAAACTAATGCCTTTTTCCTGAAGTATATTAAGAAGATACCTTGGGTGTATTCCTCAAAGAACTGAGGATAGGATTGCATTATGCTTCTCTTTTATCGTGCATAACATGAAGGAACTCTCTTGTGGACAATATTGAGGCTTCATGTTTAGTCCCATATTGATGTCTAACATAACAATCATTAAATATGGGAAGAGAGCTGGGTTGCACAGTGTGGAGCTGCAAGGAGTTCATTATGGGTACTGGCTGCACCTTATGTGCAATACAACCACACAAACCCAACCCCTAGCTGGACTTCGAATCATAGAGCCAATAGATAGCGCACAGATGGTTCAGAGGCATACCGGGTCAATCCCCAGTTAGTCGGAAGCATCCTAGACCCTCCTGTGGAAGATCATAGCATGCAAAATAAACCAATTTGCACAACACATTTTGAGGGATTCGTACTTCTATTTTGGTAGTGCCTCTATCAACGACTTCCATCCTACACTTTAAGGTGCCATTTATTTTCCCCAAAAAACAAAGTAATCGCTCACTTGTACATTGCCTCATGTCAACAAGTACATTCTTGTTAATTCTTGTGTCTTGCTGTGAAAAACTGCAGGATTTCCCTCACTCAAACCAATGGTCATGGTTAAGTAAATCCCCAGACCATGTGTGTAACAGATAGTAGATAACAGAACCAAAAGACTTAGGGTCATATCTTGACTTTGGTGGGTGGGAGCGGGGCTGCCCTGCCACCATCCCGCTCCGACACCGCCAAAGCCACAGTAGACTGCATTCCAGATTCAGACTTGAATCCAGGTCGGGAGATCGTGCTAAAGGGGTCCCACAGCAGTGCCTGTTTAAAGGCTCTTAGGAGAGCCGTAACAGGCACGGCAATCGGAATAGCGCAGCATGTTCCTGCACAGGAATTAATGCACCATGTTGTGTATTCCTTCCTGTGCAGGAACTGGGGGGGTGCTAAAATACAGGGGGCACAATGTGTAACATCTGCATGCAGCCCCATGCACATAGGCGACAGAAGTTGCCTCACCGCCATCCTTTCCATGGCTGTCTCACCACCGGCAGTGAGGCAACTGGTAATATGCTCGGAGATGCCGCTGAGGCACCCCCAGCATATTGCCCTGCCTGACCACTGAGCCACCGCCGCGGGATCCAGGAACCACGGCAGACACAGTGGTCTAGTGGTGGCCCAACCGCCAATGACCTGATAGGGTGGCGAACCGCCAGTCTGGGGTTCCACAGGCCACCACCATGGGTTCAACTCATTATAAGGCCCTTAGTTAGGTATTGCCTGGTCTTATAAATCATAATTCTGTGGAATAATTTATAAAGCCTTCATTCCACTTGGTAGGTCATATATAGTGCTGACTGGAAACACGGGCTCCTTTAAAGGTAAATTGTTAGTTATGAAGGGCCCACAAAGGGCAACTGCAACCCCTAAATCTCTTGTGGACGTCAATAATTCATATAGGATGTAGCAGATGCTGGCCATGGCCACCATTTGGTACCCTTTTTACTGGCCATGCTACGCGCGATCTCAGGAGTCATGTAGCGTCTACTTTCTGTAGTTTTAAATCACTGCTCGTCCTGTAGACACTGAGCAGCAAACAGGAGGCTGCTGAAGGGTGTAAGCCAGACTATGCCTCAATGGACATGTGATGTCACTTCCGCTATCCCAAGTATTTTGTTGACTCGATACCGCCAAACCTGCTAGTAAATCTTGGCTTACAGAAGGCACATGGTGTTAGCAGTCCGTGCTCCTCACCATCTGGGGTGAAATGAGCACAGGCTTCATTCAGTCATCTACCACCCTGTCATGGTACACATTCAAATACAGATCTGACCACTGCACCCATTGCCAACCATTACCCTTCCTCGCGATTAGCCTCCAGTTTGTCCTAGTCCTGTGTTTCTTTTCTCATAAAGCCATGAAGACTCACAAAGTCATAGTTATAAAGGAAAGTAATAAGGCAAGCCCTCACAAGAACAACTGGTGATTATTTCTAAGCCAACCCTGTGAGAGGGCAGTAGGGGAAAACCCGTGCAAAACCTACTTGTTTGTATCCGAATTCGCTCCCACTATATTTCTAAATATGTTCACAAATTACAGATCTGTGAGAACATTTTTAAAAGAAGCATCACAAAGTTGGTGAAGTCCAGCCTTGCACCGCCTAATGTTTGGACTGAATGGTATATGGGCGTGGAGCCCTGCTCCGCGTCACCCAACTGTTTGTAAAACAGATACCGTAAAATTTTGATGGTATAGCTTGCACGCTAATCGAGTCCTAGGAACGCCATTGGTAAAGACAATGTCCATAAGTGTTCTGTGATCTGGAGGGGCACACCAAGCATGCCCTCCTCAATGTCAAAGGACTCTGGTCCATGGTTGTTGTCTTTAAATGGCAGTAACAGCATACCCCTTTTGTAGATTAATCATCTTGCGCACACATTTTTTCTGTTCCTGCAGTAAGCACGGCCTACCTGCTCTTTTCATTTAATGTTCTGCTGAATTGTAACACCCAGACCCTCCTGCTAACATTCTGTGTGTGTTTTGGGGGTGGGTATGCATGATAAATGTGTATCACACGTATGGTCACAAGCCTCTGAGTGTGAGAGAGTCTGAGTGCCTATACCAGTGGGATCCATTGTGGATGGCCTCTTGTTTAGCAAAGTACTTGATGGATGGAATACAGCTCCCCAGACAGAGCAAGTGCATGGTCTGTGCTCCAGCAACAAAAGGGTGAAGCTCAGACATGGAAGTAAGGATGGAAACGGGGCAGCCAAAAGAAATTCTATGAGGTCCTTTTAGCAGAGGATTGCATAATGTAATATATAGCTCATCAAACTATAAAACATTTAGACAAAAACAATTTAAACATTTTCTAAAAATGAACATATACATCAATTAACATAAATGTATATATATGTATTTTTAATAAGCTTTGTTTTATTGATTTTCATAATAGAAACAACTAAACAGGCAGTGTGAAGTCCCAAGCACATAGTAGGAGAGTCCCCACATTCATAGTACACAACCTCTCAATAATAAATAGAAGAAATACATGGCCGAATGAAGTACAAGAAAAGTGCCCTGTAAGGATCAGAATTCTACATGATCCAAGTTATCGAGCTAGGTGTATACTAGGAGATCCATCAATGTCACACTTGGCTGCCACATCAGTTTCACAATAGCACATATTATGCAGAAGTCATACGCCCAAGCCAACTGCAAAAAGGTGGCCCCACCACACCGCATCTCTTACATGTTGGCGCCCTACAAGGGTCCATCCTATTCACCTGACCAGGAGTCACATAGGTGTGGTGGAGAAAATTGAAATGTTGCAAGTTAAATCTTTGATCACAGGACACCATTCAATCAATCAATCAATCATAGCATTTGTAAAGCTCACTACTCACCTGTGAGGGTCTCAAGGCGCTGGGAGGTGGGGCATGCTGCTACTGGTCGAAGAGCCAGGTCTTGAGGAGTCTTCTAAAGGACAGCAGGTCTTCAGTCTGCCGTAGGTGGATGGGGAGGGTGTTGCAGGTCTTGGCAGCGAGGTGGGAGACGATATGCCACCGGAGGTCGCTCTTTGAGTGCGGAGGACTGAGGCCAGGGCAAAGTCGGCAGAGCGGAGCTGGCGGGTGGGGGTGTAGAAGCTGAGTCGGCTGTTGATGTACGCTGGTCCGGTGTTTTGGAGTGTCTTGTGTGCATGGGTGAGGAGCTTGAAGGTTATCCTCTGGTTGAAAAAGGAGCCAGTGCAGGTCTCTCAGGTGAGGTGTGATGTGGCTGCGGCGAGGGATGTCGAGGATCAGGCGTGCAGAGGCATTCTGGATGCGTTGACGCCGTTTCAGGAGATTGGCGAAGGTCCTGCCTAGCGGGCGTTTCCGTAGTCCAACCTGCTGCTGATGAGGGCCTGGGAAACCGTTCTTCTTGTTTCGGTGGGGATCCAACCGTGGATCTTGCGAAGCATGCAGAGGGTGTTGAAGCAGGAGGAAGAGACGGCGTTGACCTGCTTGGTCATGGAGAGGGTGGAGTCGAGGATGACCCCTAAGTTGCATGCGTGGTCGGTGGGTGTTGGAGCTGATCCCAGTGCGAGCTGATCCCAGTGCGGTCGGCCACCAGGAGTCGTTCCAGGCAGACGGAGTGGATCCGAGGATGAGGACCTCCTTCTTGTCCGAGTTCAGCTTCTCACCGTTCTCACCAGTTTGCATGCAAGCACCCAATCCGCATGACAATGGGCTCCTCCAGCTCCCTCTCCCAGGCCTGACGTGCTACATAAGGGTTACTCAACATGTCCCCTCGGAGCGCTTAATAAAATAAAGTGATCAGGTGTCTCCCCTCCCCCATCGGAGTAAACCACCAAGCACCCAAGAGGGCTGCGGCGCTGCAGGAAATCCAGTCCATACCTCCCTCGCCATGCGTTCCAGCTTGGCCTAATGAAGAAAGTGCCCTGGTCCTACATCAAAAGCCTTCTGTGCATCCTGAAAGGTGAAAAAACCTCGCTGGGGTACAAGTCACCCAACACCGTCCAACCCTCCATTGTTCAATGGACATAGCCACACTGATCGCTTGGAACATGCAAAATGCCAGAGTTGTAACTCCCTATCAAAGGAGGCCCTGCGCAGCACATTCCCAACCACCGCTTCCCAGATCGCAGTCGTATTCCGACAGTATCATCCCCCAGCAGATCCGGGAACAACCTCTTTTCCCAACGGTCGGGCTCCGCCAGGTACCATCAGCATGTGTAAATGCGCCGCATAATAATAAAATTGCATATCTGGGAGAGATAAATGTATATATTTTGGTGGCCGAGATTAGTGACCAGGCCGTTTCCGCTCGATGTGACGTCACTGCTCGTTGTGTTGCGGGGTGGGCCGTCGAGCCGCATGGCAACGCGATGCTCGGCCAATGGGTGGGTGCAAGCTTAGTTGTTGCCGCGCAGCTATCCAGGTTTAGCGCTGGGGGGCTGTGGCGGTCCTCGTTCCTCGGTCCTTGCCTTGGCGCTGGTGCATCCTGCAGCGGCCCCGGGTAGGGCCCCATGCGTGGCACACTTCCACAGCTATTCGGCGCTTGGGGGCGGGGGCGGGCCTCGTGCCTCGGGGTGTTTTTTTGTCGTGTGCACCTCCCCGGCCGCCTCACTCGATCCAGTCGTGCGGCAGTCCACCTGGAGGGGATGGGTTTGAGCAAGCGCGGGCCGCACCAAGCAGGGCCGCCGTGCGCGCAGCATATCCTCTAGGTGCCATCTCCTTATCCTCCCCGGCTGGTGGCAATTCATTACAGGGCCCCGGCAACGCATCTCACAGGAGGGAGGGGCGGCCTCCTATACCGGCTCGCGGAGCTAGATGATGTGGCTCGTGTTTGCGGCGACAGGCGTGCATCCGGGGTATGGACGGCCGCTGCTCACCACCCTGCCAACCCCCCCTCACATTCCTTTATTAGTGCTTTCTGGGATCCGGGGAAGCGCAGAGTGTGTGGGCTCTTTCCACCCCCCTTTCATACATCATGCTCAGCTACATGGTATAGAGACTATCGGTAGCCAAGGTTTGGTTGGCACGCCTTCGTGCAGAGGGAATGGGACAGCCTGTTCAGTACATGCATTGTTATTTGGCATAGAATTGTCATTGCGTGTGCTCATGGTCTCTTCTGTTTCAGGTGTAGAAGGAGGTGACGCTTTGGGCGTGCAGGGACACAGTCATTAACAAAAGTACAGGTAATACTGGTGCAGTTGGGCCTAGGGTGTCAGTGCAAGGGGATCTTCAGGGCGCACACATACCGACCATGTCCCTCAGGTAGCACACAGTCACCATCCATGTGATGATGTGTGTTATAGTAATCACCATGCAGACCATGGCTGTTATACAGTGTCACACAAGGTATCAAAGTCATATTCATGGATTCCTTTCCCTTTCAGACACCTGTCGTACCCAGCCATTCACATACGCATCCGCACTGCTTCTTGTGAGACATTTGTAGAGGTATGTATGATGGCTCACGGGGTCAACTCAAGAAGGCAGGAAAAGGGAGGGGGTGGGGTGATGCTCATGAATAGGGGAGTAGACCTGTGGCTTGTATCACCAACGAGGGTAGTCCTGGCTCTAGGCCACACACCGTTATCCCTGCATCAAGCTCATGGAGCCTTTCTTTTTCAGGACCCGAGCTTGAAGAGACGAAATGGATAGCCAGGGATCTCCCCCGCATTTCTCTCAGACGTCCCAAGTTGACGAGTCGCAAGCCGGACCTTCTCAGGATGCACAAATGAAGGCACTCATGGACCTGATAAAGGCCAGAGGGGTGGCTTGGGCCAGCGAGCGTTTGGGTGCCGACGGTCCCGGGGATTCCGGGGTTGTCTTGTCGCCACCAGCGGCGGAACCAGAGATAACGGAGGACACTGGGACCACAAAGTCCAAGAGATTGAAGAGGCCCACATGCAAAGACTTTCCTGCGGAACCGGCTCCAGCCAAAAGCCGCTACACAGAGCCTGCCAGGAATGTCATAGTCCATGCTGCGACATCCCCTCCACCCGTGGTCAGGGCTCCCCCCCCCCCCCCATGGCAGCGGTGGTCCCACCCACGAACTTTGCTACACAGGATGAGTTGGGTAAGCTCACCACCACCCTCACAGACTTTATGGCTGAAATTAGGGCAGGACTAAAGACAGCTGGGCAGCTAGCAGGCGGCGAACAGGTGGTGGCGGGCGGCGGGTCAGGGGCACCAGCATCTGCTTTTTTGCCAGCTGCAGAGGCTAATTTCACACAAGTGTTGGGAAGCGAAACCTTACAATCAGGAACCAGCAGTAGCAGTATCGCTATTCCCCTGCCAGCAGTACTATCGGCCCCTCCGCCCCCCGCTGAACAGCAAAGCGTTGCGCTAGCGCCCCCTTGCTCAGCATTATCTCCTCCTGCTCCCGCCGTTCCGGCGCCACCTGCTGCTCCCACCCCTGTGGCAAGCACACCTTCACCCAGTGTGCCAGCTGCACCGCAAATGTCCTTGGCTCCCATGCTTTCAGGGAAGTGCTCGTTAGCTTGGCTGGTGCCCCAGGCGGCAAAGGAAGGCATCTGGCGTAGGGAATTTATTGATATTTTTTCCCTCCTCATGATCGGGGTCGAAGGGGTGGACATTAGGAAGATGGGGGCTAAGGATGAGGAGAAGAAGGGACGCTATCAGGCCTGGCCTGAAAAATCTATAAAGACTTGGAGGCAGGCTTTTTCTATCTTAGCCGCAGTCATCACAGAGCGTTTCCCGGAGCAGGCGCTGGGCCTATTTCAGTACGCAAGCGTTATCACCAATGAGGTGGAATCGAGCGGGGGCATGGGTTGGTACAATTACGATTGCGAATTCAGGAAAAAGATGTCTATGTGTCCCGAACTGGACTGGGACCAGATGGAGGTTAGGCTATGGATGCAGTACATGGGCAAGGGTAAGGCTGAAGTCACTGTCAAAGCCAGCTCCGTTGATAAGAAAACGGAGGCAGGGAAAGGCCAGAGCCAAGACAAAAAAGGTCATTTCAGACAGTCCTTTCGGGGTGGGCGAGGAGGAAGTGGTTACAACAGGGGCGGAAAAAGATCCTTCTTTGGAACTTGCAGGTTGTTTAATGCTGGGAACTGCACGTGGGGCAAGGCCTGTAGATTCACTCACACATGCAGCAAGTGCAGCGGCGCCCATCCTGCCTCGTCATGTGACAAGCGGGACTCAGCTGGGGGCCAGCAGAAACAAGACAAGTAACAGCCACAACTTATCCTCTTCAGCCCTTTCTCCTTTGCCTACCGAACTGTCTCCTGCACCTCCTTTTGACCCGGGGTTACAGCCCATCTTGGCAGCCACTACATCTGTTTGCTCCCCTCCTTCGAAAGGCCCTTCCCCAATCGTGGTTCACAACCTTCTGGCACTGCTGAGGTCATATCCCAATGCGAAAGACAGGGCCACTTTGTCTGAAGGGTTTTTAGAAGGTTTCAAAATCCCTTACCTGGGGCCGAGGGTCAGTAGGGACGCAGAGAACATGAAATCAGCTAGGGACCTCCCCGAGGCAGTGTCTGAAAAGATCCGAAAGGAGCTGGCTTTGGGGAGGGTTGCAGGCCCTTTCAACCTCCCCCCCCCTTTCCGTATTTTGTGGTATCCTCCTTAGGAGTGGTCCCTAAGAAGGAACAGGGTGCGTTCAGGCTCATCCATCACCTATCCTTACTGGAGGGGGACTCTGTTAACTCTTGGTTGTCGGAGGGGGCATGTGCTGTATTCTACTGTTCACTGGATGTGGCCATAGACATCATCAGGAGAGCAGGGAAGGGGGCTTGCTTGGCAAAGGCTGACATTGAGGCAGCATTCAGACTCTTGCCTGTTCACCCTGAGAGCCAACACCTGCTGGGTTTCAAGTCGGGAGGCCAGTATTTCTTTGACAAGTGCATGCCCATGGGATGTTCAGTATCTTGCGCATTCTTCGAGGCATTCAGTTCTTTCTTGCAGTGGTCACTCTCGGTGAGATATGAGGTCAGGGCGGTAACTCACTACCTGGACGATTTCTTATTCATTGGGAGGGAAGGTACTGATGAATGCAGCGATGGGCTTTCATGCTTCATGGATCTGGCAGGACGCCTTGGGGTGCCTTTGGCTCCAGGCAAGACCGAGGGCCCGGCACAGGTGCTCACGTTTCTGGGCATCGAGCTCGACACAGTTAACGGGGTGTCAAGACTCCCTGCCGGGAAGGTGCAGGACCTGCCACGGGACATCCGTGACTTGCTGGGGAGGGACAAGGCACCTCTAGGCGTCATACAGAGCCTCCTTGGCAAACTCAACTTCGCGGCACGTGTCATCCCTGCGGGCCGGGTTTTTGCTAGGCGATTAGCTAGGGCAACTGCAAAAGTAGTCAAATGCCACCACTTTGTGAAATTGTCAGTGGGCTTGAAGCAGGATTTGATAATGTGGGGTAGTTCCTAGATGACTTCAACGGCACGGTCATCTGGAGGGCCCCTTGGGCTCACAGTCCCGAACTCAGCATGTTCACGGATGCTTCAGGCAGGGAAGGCTTTGGTGCAATTTTGGGCAAACAATGGTGTGCGCAGGAATGGCCCAACGCCTGGCGCAAGCGAGGCATCACTGCCAACATTACAGTGTTGGAGCTCTTCCCTATTGACATTGCTCTGCATCTCTGGCCCGGCATTTTGTCTAACAGAAAGGTCCTCTTTTGGTCGGACAACATGGCGGTCGTCCAAGCTATCAATGGGCAGGCGGCCAGTTGCCCGCTGGTCCTCTCCCTGCTGAGGGAATTAGCGAGAAGGAGCCTGCGCTGCAACATGGAGTTCAGGGTGCGACACATTCCTGGGGTCATTAACGTTGCAGCTGATGCTCTTTCTCGTTTCCAGTGGGACCGTTTCCGTGCGGCATGCCCGCAAGCGAGGAAAGAGATGACCCCCTTCCCACCGGCACTCTGGCGCATCTTGGAGTGGAACAAGAACTGAGAGCAATGGGGGAGCGAGCTTTGGCGCCAGGTACTAGGAAGCGTTATGAGAGGCACCTGGCGAAGTTCAACGAGGCAGTCATAGGCATGGGATTGGCGGGAATCCCCCTTGAAGACAGAGTACAGGCTTTCACTGTTTGGGCTAAAAAGCAGGGCAAGTCTCACTCCTGGATTTGTAGCCACTTAGCAGCTGTTAGCAATGATGCCAAGCTGAAAGGTTTGAGGGATCTATACCAGTCCTTCGTCATCAGGGCGGCTCTGAAGGGGTGGGCGAGGGACGAACCTAGGACTCCAGACAAGAGAGCCCCCATTGGTTTTCGTACTCTGCAGTCTATGCTGCTGGCGTTGCAAGCCGTGACACACTCTAATTTCGAATCCTCTTTGTGTTCGGCAGCTTTCTGCCTGGCTTTCTTCAGAGCTTTTCGTAGTAGCGAGTTGGCGGCCTGCTCCAAGAGTGACATTTCAGGGGATGCTCTGGGCAGAGATGACGTCAGTGTAGCCACGAACCTGACCATCACTCTCAGGAAGTCAAAGACGGACCAGGCTAAAAAAGGGGTTGTCATTGTGCTAGCTCCATTAGAGGACCAGATAGGTTGTCCAGTCTCAGCGGTCCGTGCCTACCTCGCGCTTAGACCAACAGTAGCGGGTTACCTCCTCATGCACAAGGATCTAAGCCCGCTTACCAAGTACCAGATGGACAAAATCATGATGGCATGTCTATCCAGAGCAGGTTTTGCGAATAAGGGAAAGAAGTTCTCCAGCCATTCTTTTCAAATAGGGGCGGCCACTGCGGCCTCCTGCGCTGGCATGCCAGCAGCAAGCATACCAAGAGTGGGGCGCTGGGAATCCCTTTGTTATAAGCGTTACATCCGCCCCTGAGCTATGGGTCGATGTTAGGTTTGCAGTGGTGGTCTAAGTGATATTTTCTTGTGCAGTGTTTGCTGTGTTGTACCATTTGTGTTAATAAAAGACCAATACGTGAAATTGTGTCGTTTGTTTTAACAGGTTCAAGAGTGTGGGTTTTGGGGCATTCAACCGTCGCAAGGTTAGGCCGATGGGCGGCCATAAGGAACTGGATGCGCGGTTTCGGATGTATGACGTTATAACGCATACTTTTACTCCGCAGACCATTACAACGCGACTTTTACACCGCATACCGTTACAACGCATAGCGCCTTGGGGCGCTGGATAGTGGTAAGTATAATTTACTATTCTAACTCCAGTCCCCGTGGACCCTAGGGAAGGTGTTGGATAGTAAATTATACTTATTCCCTATCCTAGAGCGCCCCCCAGCGCAATGTGTTGTAATGGTCGCGTTGTAATGGTAGTGCGGAGTAAAAAATGCGTTGTAACAGGTGTATACCGCGGTTTCTCCAACACTAAGTGAGTGTGGATGGGTTTCCCTGGCGTGCGCTGGAACGGCCTCTTGCCTAGGCTTAAAAACTCGCTAGCTTCAAAGGGGGCACCTCCCCATCATCTGGTCATTCACTTGGGGGGCAATGACATCACCAAGCTGGGAAGGTCAGCGCTTTTGCATAAAATGAAAATTGATCTGGGAGAAGTGTGCAGATTAATGGGAAGCTGTGAGGTATGGCATGGCGCTAAGTCAGGCGAAGCAATAGAGAAGTCGAGGAGGAGAATAAACAGCGACATGTGTAAATTCACCTTGCAGAGGGGCATTGGTTTCAACAGGCATGAAATGATTCAGGACAAGATAAAGGGTTACTATGAACCTGACGGTGTCCACCTGTCTCCAGTTGGTATGGACCTTTTTCTATTGGACTTACAGGAAGCACTGCAGGGCAAAGGCTGCAAATAGTATAGGTAGGTAGGTGGAGGGGGGCCCGGGCGGCGTCGGTTGCCGCCGGCCGGGCTGTGGCGGAGTTACAGGGCGATCCGGAAGCAGAGAGGTGCAGCACTGTACCTCAGCAGGCACATAGGGGTGCTAGAGCCTAAGACCTGGACCTCAGGGGAGGCCCGGGAACCGTGTCGACGCCCCAGTAGTCCTTTGGGCGGTTGTGGGCCTGTGCAACCGGGGGCTTGCCTAACTGCGCTCCGTCCCACTAGGGGCGCGAGTACAATAATTACCATTAGGGGGCAGCACTCAGGTGGTTCGCCACGGTGCTGCTTGGATCATCAGGCGGGCAGGTGGCGAGTGTGCGGCCTGCCCTTGGATCGCCCGTCAGATAACCCATCTTGATTACATAATGTTGTATGTAATAAACCTGCAGCAACTTTTTCCCAACATAAAACTTGTGTCTTGTGTGTTATTTGCGGGATTGTGGTATGTTGTGGGGCCGGGGGGGTCCTGTCGCCATGATGTAACTAATATATACTCTATCACAATTCTCCTGCCCTAGGTCATATGTCAACCACCTCTGGCGAGGTTGTTCCACAGCAGCACAAGGTAGAAACTGTTACTATATCGCAAAGTGGCTGGAGCGTCTTCCCCAGTCCGGTAGCATGCAAATGAACAAGTCACACACAGCTCTGCAAAAGACATCTTTAGTCCTCAGCATACGATCACACACTACACACATTGCCTCATAATATCCATTACCGCACCTTAACACATCCTAGCAGACTACAAAATTCCTTCTTAGAGTCTGGCCAGAAGCATGAGTGTCCTGGCGCGCATAATATCAAATTTATTAAGTGAGCCCAAAACAGGGGTAGAGATGATTATAATATGCCTTTTCGATCTGTGCCCGCAAAGCAGATTAAACTTAAGAAGAGACACACGGCCACAAATGTGACAGAGGGGGCCACACAAATAGCAACAGAAAGTAAGTGCTCTTCTATATATCGACATAAGCCTTAGAGGTAGCATATAGAGAAGCCTGTTAATTTAGCTCACTAATCCAGATGACTGTTTCTCTACTGGTATTATATCAATGTATTTGAACTCAAGATGGTCTATGACCGAAATAAGGAGAAATGAAAGGTGAAAAAAGTGTATAAGTAGTGAGTAGTATGAATGAGATGGGGGAGAAGAAATGCAGGTATTGGCACAGAATGTTTTTTTACAAATTTAGAAAAATGTGTTTATATGAAGAAATGTTACAGTCTTGTAAAAGAAAGTGTCATAAGATTAAACCTTCGAAACGTGTTGACGCAACCAGTTTTGCCACAAATTTAATTGCTGTACTATCACCTTAGATGGTCACAAAAATGTGGCAACTGATGAGGTGTTTAGAATATAAAACTGTTGAACAGCATCCAATTGTGGCATCTAATGACAAAGAGTATTGTCTGCACGAACTCTCATAGGACATTTGGCTTAGGTCTAATGTTATTCTGTTTACCCATATGTGATTTTTCATGTGTTTTCATGATGCCAAAGTGACTATGATGTTTGGAACTCATAGAATGTTTTTTATGAATTTTTGTTATAATTCACAATGATTTTTATAAACTTTTAGATATTTTGTGCCAATACGTGGGTGATTTTGAGTGCAATAGTTGCGGGAGGAGGAGATAAAGGAGTGTGTAACATAATTATGCGAATGAGAGTTGAAGAATTGAATTGAACCCAGAGAACACTTTGCATAAAGTTCTTTTTCGAACCCTCGTCCTTTGGGAAAACAAGGGTCCCTCTCTTTTTTTATAAGGTATTTGAGATGCATATTGAGCAGGCACCGATGACATAGGCTCTGATGTTTGATGTTGATATTCAGGCGGTGTCGCCTCGCTCATGATCTCAGGAGGTAGGTGTTCAAAATGTGACAAGTCTCGTGTGATGAACTTTCTGGGACAATGTGCTGTTACCATGTGCCCTTTGCACATTACAGCCCTCAAAGGATCAACAGCAAATGGAGTGTCTGTTTTCTGTTTTTGTTTGACCAGTACCCAGTCCCCTTTATCAAAGATTGTTTCATGGGTTGTACGGGCAGATCAGCATATGTTTTCATTTTGCACTTTTGAGAAGTGTCTGTGACACTAACCATATCAGCATTCATTGATCGGTCGATGTCCATTGTGGTAGTTTGGCTCTGATGACTCTCCAAAATAGCAAGGTGGCAGGACTCTCACCAGTTGTGGGGTGTGGAGTTGGTTGAAAGGCACAAAGGGCTTGACACATGGCTTGGTTTAGATCGATTCGCTCTACCGATGCTCACTGAATTTCCCTCTTGAGAATGCCTTAAATCATTCAACATCAGCCTGGGGCCAGAGAGGTATACTCTTTTGATGCTTGACATTGAGTCAAATAAGAAACTCCTTAAATTATTTGCTATTGAAAGGCAGGCCTTTATCAGATTTGAGAATAGTGCGGATGCCCAATGCTGCAAAGATGCCATCAAGCCGCTCGATTACTTTGTCATGCATTGTTTATGATAAGTGTTCAACCAAGTAAAAGGCAAAACTTCATTAGTGACTACAATTATATGAAATCCATTTCCTAGAGGCCCAAAGAAAGCACCTGCAACTCTCTCCCAGGCATTCGCAGGAAGGTCGGACATTATCAGTGGATGCTGCATCACCTTGGAGGATAAGTAGTTACAAAGGTGGAAAGGTGTCATTCATGGGCTAGCTCAATGGCTTGCTGTCTATGGCTCTCAGGTATAGCGATTCTCGAGCCTCTCAAGATGCTACCCTCTCGGGTGACGGATAGCTCATCCTGTACATTTTTTGCTTTTTAAAATTCATCCTCAGCATCAAAGGGTCAAATACTTTTTTCCCAAGATTGTGTTGTAACAAGGTCTTTGAGGATGTGCATGTCTCTATCTGTGCTGGTAGAAGCAATAATCTGCTCAATGGATAGAGCTGCTGGCACACTTGTGAAAATTACTTTGCAGGGTTTGGTCTTTCCCTTGCCTGAGTACAATCACCTAGTCGTACTCTTGCAGTTGCTTGCAACCGCCACCTCTTGATGTGAGGGGAAATCTTAGCTTTCAGGTTTCCAAAGATGGTGAGCAATGCCTGGTGGTCTGTGATGATAGTGAAATATTTCTCATATATAAACACATTAATATGTTTACGGGTCCACGCAACAGCCAGCCACTCCTTTTCCGGGTGAGAGTAGGCACGTTCTGTTTCAGACAGGCTTCTACCCACAATGTGTTTCCGGGCATTTGGGTGGCCATTGTTAGGAGCAAGAATTGGCCCCAGCCCCACCAGACTTACATCTACTGTGATCTCAGTATGTAACTTGGGGTCAAAATAGGCCATTTCTGTTGTATTCTTAATCACATGTTTTATTTCTTTGAAACTTTGATTGCATTCAGGAGACCACTGGAATAGGACAATCCACTTTGTTAAGTTTCTCACTGTAGCAAAATCACGAATGTACCTTGAGCAATAATTGGCCATGCCTAAGAAAGATTGCAGAATGGTTACATCTTGTGGGAGGCAAGCAGATGACAGTGCTTGCACCTTATCCGGGTCAGGAGTCATTCCCCCATCAGAAAATATGTGCCCAAAACATTTAAGTTTGGTTTTGTGAAACTCACACTTTGCTGCATTTAGAGTGAGAACTGCATCAGCAAATAATTGGCACTCTTGTGTAAAAGCCTTTTCATGATCCCTTTGTGTTGTCTCAAATACCAGTATATCATCACAGTAATCGAAAGTATGTGTAACAGGCTGAATTAGTCAGCAAATAACATCCTGAAATATATCAGCTGCCAAAGATACTACAAAACCTCAGTCTTTTGTATCTGAACAATCCAAAATTATTTGGAAAAGTAGTATTGTACCTACAGTTCACTTGCAGCTCAGGTTAATGGTATCCTCTCTTCAGGTCAAGACGGAAGACAACTTTGACTCCGTTCAGCTGCATGATCATGTCCGCTATATGGGAACCAGGATGTCTTTCTCTCTCAATTGCTTTGTTGGCCTAGCGCATATCAATACAAATGTGCACTGCACCGCCACTGTCCTTTTTGAGCACCACAACTATGGGTGAAACCCACGGTGTAGGACCGGTGGAGCGTTCAATGATGTCATGCTTCAACAGTGTTTCTAGTTCTTTCTCAACTGCTTCATGTTGGTGAAGAGGGTCTTTGCAGTGCCATTGGGCAACAGAGTGAATGTCCTCTTTGATATGAAGTTGCACTTTCATTTTCTTGAGTCTTCCTAGGCAATGAAACAACAATGGGAACTGACTCACAGTTTTAGACTGAGCACGAATATTGTAGTTGAAAAATATCCATCCCATGTCAGCAGCAGTGGCGAAGCTAAGTAGGCATGCACTAAACAGACCCTCCAGGATTTCGCAATTTTGCGGTTTGCCGCGAAATCGGCACTTTTGTAAGAATGCCGCGATTTTTACTAAAGTGCCCGCGAAATTGGCACTTTTGTAGAAATCGCGCTGCATTTTTACAAAAGCTGCTATATCCTGGGGGTCTGAATAACAGGTTGGTGCGTACAGTGAATTTAGTGCACCTGGCCACGTTGTGCCACATATAAAGCAGCATCTCTTCTGCACAGGGAACACGTGCTAAGTCGGTACTTTTCAGAGGCGACACCATCCACACTTCTCTCTATAAAGAAGTCACATTTCTGGGAGGGGGCAACCAATCTCTTGATCTGATCCAGTTTGGGGGGGGGGGGTAAAGGGCGGGCCACCTTCGTATGTTGCTCCAACAGAGGACAAACCACGCGTTCGAAGAGGGCCGAATGAAGGCATGCACCCGACGCGGCCTGCGATTGTGGGACAATAGTAGCCGCCAGTGAAGCTCCGCGGCCGGCACATAATCTTTCCCAGTCAGCCCTGGTAGCGCCTGTCATTCCCTGTTCTTAAGAAACAGGAATGCGTCACAGTAAAGAAGGACATATATTTATGCCAAGATTTGTAATCGCTTACACTGAACGGCGTGGATCAAACCCGACAGCAGTTAGATGTCGAGATATGGAGACAGCTTGTAACATGAACTAACGCACTAGTTCCAAGTGTCTGGTCTGGACTACATGACAAGACCTGACTGATGGTTCTATTCACGGGTCTGGCTAGAAACAGCTTAAGCTATCTCATGTCAGCACAACACACAGAAAGAGCGTTGACTCAGCCCCGTTAAGCGAGCGCTGGATGGGATGCCCGTCGTGTTTAGGACGAGCAAATGGCATTCACAGGTGTATACAGTCAGTGTTACACTGTACATGTTTACAATGCTTAGTCTATAGGAAAAGCGTTTTGTTCGCTAACAACTAGGGCCCCATCTGCCAACTTTGCCAACAAATTTGGAATAAATAAATAGATACACAAGTAAGTTTGTTCCTGGAAAATTTCCAATAGATTGATCAAGGGGAACATTATTATAGGAAGGTGGGTTCTAATGTTGCATTTTCTGAAGACAGCCCAAAATTACTGGACAAATAAATATTTAAACAGCAAGTAGAGGCCGTAGTTTCTGTGCGCTCTTTTGATTCAGTGCAAATATTTGTTCGCTTTTGAAATATTCCACTCGGATTTTCCATGTAAATCTAGCAGTTCGATTGGCATCTGATGGCAAAAAAACAGACTCCATGTCGATTTCCGAGTTGGCAAAACTTTTTGGCATCTGCTAATCCCCGATCTATGCCCTGCTTGACAGCTACTCACTCTACACGCTATTGAGCCTTTTGTTGTAGGAAAAATGGCCAAATAAAATGCCGCAAAATTGCTGCTAAATTTCCATATTTGTGCCACTAAATTTCCATTTTTGTGCCGCTAAATTTGCTAATCCATGCGCTATATCCTTGGGGGTCTGACTAGATGATGTTTCCTGAAGGACATGAATTGGTGCTTGCACTGACGTTGTCTTATGTCGCATGGTTGCTGCAAATGACAATTGATTCTGTGCCGGTTTAGAAGGAACCCAGGTGTATACCTTCATGTCTGATGGAGTAAGGCATGGCACAGGAGATAAGTTGGTGATGTTAATCCACCCACCACTGTCTATGATGAAGGTTTTGGGGCAGATGTTTACCTTTAATGTTATTTTAGGACAGTGTCCAAATGAATTTTGTCACTTGGTTTGGCGATTCTTCTTTGACTTTTGATCATCTTAGCAAGCAGCTTATCCTACATGTGTATGTTGTTCCTTACTCTATATCATCAACGCACATCCGCCTTCTTTACTAGCACCAGATAATGAAATTGAAGATGAACTTGACAATAATCAACAGTGCTTGGTTTCTACTTGTAACTTATGTTGCCTTTTGTCCTTGTCGGTGTGGCGAGAATGCTATTGTAAACTTTCTGGCATCTATTTTCTCTTCTCGCTTGGACGCATTTGGTTTCACTTTTGCTTTGCAGACCATTATGAAATGGTTTTCTTTCCTGTAGCCTTTGCATATCTGTCCTATGGCTGTACATTTACCTTAATGGGGAAATGAAAATGCACATTGAAAGCATAACTTTTCCTTCTTCGGAGACGTCGACTTGAATGCATCTATTTTGTGCTTATGCTTGCTTTTCATGATCAATGCTGATTCATTACATGCTGTTCTTGCTTGTGTATTTGCTTGTTCTTCTTCCAGTGCAGCCATTAGCATTTTCTTTAAACTGAGTGTCTCGCTCAGCAAGTGTCTCCTGAAGGACTCTGAAAGACAGCCATTAATGACTCTGAGGTGCATAGCTTCTTCCTCATTAAAAATCACATAACTTCTCTCAACATACTCATCCATCGTTTTACCAGCCTGCTGTTGTGCTTGGTTGAAGATGTACCTTTCATAGTCAACATTCAGTATCAGATTGAACTTGGCTTCCAAAGCTTCTTTTATCTTTTGGTTCAATGCTGCATCAGTTTGCAAGACTTTCTTTAGCACTTCTTTCACTCCGTCACCTCAAGGTTTTTAAAATATTTCATGATTCTCTTATCGTCATCTTCTCGAGCAACTATGAAGTCATCGAACATTTCTATCCATGCAATCCACCTGCCATGGATGTTCTGTTTTTTGGCTGTTTCAAATGGTGGTGGTGGCTTCAGGAATGTAGCCGCATCATACTTTGTGCCTCCTTCCATCACCATTGACAATATGTGCTGCTCAGGCAGCATTCTTGGAGCAAAATGGGACTGGCAACCTCTCCACGTAACACCCTCGTAGCTTGGGCCTGGTAGTCTCATAAGATTTTGAGGTCATATAGCACTTCATTCGCTTGTGCCAGTTAGTAAGTTTCTGTTTTCGTATCTGTCCGTAACTGCCTTTAGTATTTGCTTAATATGGCTTATGGCTCTGTGTTATGGCATGGTGCAGTCTCTATTCTTTCAGCCTCACCAGCAGTTTCTGGCAGGATTTTTTTAATATGCTCCTCTGCAGGGACTTCAACTTCTTCGATGTCTGTGTATGGACTGGAGCAGTACTTAGACTCCAAATAGGTCAACCACAGACTTCTTTGCATCGATGTGGGGAGCCTGTGGTACACAAAAGCAGTTTGTTGTACCTTTACAAACTCTCATGGAGAGCAGCCTTGTTTCTTCAGGGCACGTATCTCATACTCGTCGCTAGTTGTAGTGTCTTTCCCAGCCCAGGAGCATACAAATGAGCACACCACATACAGAGCTCTGCAACGGACATCTTTATTACTAGCATATAATCACACACTACATGAATTGCATCATAACTTTCATAACCACACCAGAACACCTCCAGAACACTAAGTAATTCCTGGTTAGAGTCCGCCCAGAACTGAGAGGGTCCTGGTGCGCATAATATTAAAGAAACTACTGTGGCCATGCTAATGTTTATCATTGTTGTGTGCAATTTGCATACGCATTGCACTATGAGGACATGGTCATTCCTTCATGCATTGCCTTTGCGTATAAATACACCATTACGCTCACGTGACACCACTCGGTTTTACCCACGTGCAACCGATTTATTCCATTTCCTGGCATAACATTGTTTGCCGGACTGCTTACCTTATGCCATCCCGCACGGCAAAATTTTTCTCAGGCATGTAAACTTTACGTCCAGATGATGATCCCAGTATTGCTTTTACAGGATCGAAACGTCATTGACCTTATATACACCGTAAACGCAATTGAAATAATTATTGATGTGTACCGCTGTGGCTACACATTGTTTGTTTGTTTCATTTCATATATAATTTACAAGCCTTTTTGTCCTGCCTGAGCTTTCTATGGTCCATGACACCCCTGATATGTGTGGAAAAGTAAATTTTGTCATGTTCTGTGTCCCTACGCGTCCTCCATCATATGTTATGTGTGCATGATTAATATGCATATGTATTCCCCATGTTCGATTAAAGACGCAATTATAGTTGTGTCCACCTCTAGTATGCCAGTTTCCAGTCCTCGTGAATACTACGAATATCAGGCCTATGTAAAGCTACGTTGCCACGTTTCTCGGTGTGCACGTTATTTCATTATAAAGTCCCCGTTTCTAGGCCTCAAAAGGGCCCGGACACCAGATTCAGCTCCTGTCTCCTGAAGCTCTCGCTGAGGAGCGACACAGCCCCCACCTGTATCCCTGACCCTTCACTTACTTCCTGCCTCACAGTGCCCGGTTCAGCCTGGCTCTGCCTCTGAGTCTGCCAAGAGTATGTTATAGTTCCAGTTATCAGTTTAGTCCTCCTTCTCTGCATTCCTAAGCCACTGAACTGCATCAATAGTTTCCGTCATTGTCTAGCCCTTACGTCTCCATGTAAGAGAAATACTGTATTAATGGTCATTTAATATTCCTCATTACGCACTACATGTAGAATAATGCATGCTCCAGTCTTAAGAGTCTGTTAGCCTTTACCCCGATAGCTTCTGGATTCTATCAACATGTTCTCTAAACATCAGATACTAGATACTGTTTAGGTACATGTCGCTCTGACTCTCCAGACTTCAGTCTCTGCTCCTAGCACAGAGTTCATAGCCCCCAGCTTCTCCTAGTAACACGTCATTGCCAAGTTTGCGCGCACCATCAGGTTAGAGGTCCCGGCTCCTTAGGTAGCCCCCTCCAATGTTTCCGCCCCATTCATGACATATTCTGTTACGTTTGCATCACATGTCTATGTATACGCCCTGTTACACCTACTTTCACCCTTATCTTTCGCGACTGCTACGCGTCACACCCTTTGCTCCACCCACTGCTACGCCTATTGCAATGTAATGCTATGTGTTTGCGTTATGTATATATGCTCACGTACTGTTATTAAAAGATTATTCCTGCCCTTGTCCAGATCCAGCCCCGGCAGCGCTGTCGGGCTGTCGGGCCCTGCCATCCTATTCCTGTGCAGGTTGTCCTGTTCCTGTCCTTATGCTGTATTAAACCTGCAAAACTCCTACTACCTCGAATCTTGACTCTTATTTATTGAGCTATCTGTTAATCATTTATACATTCAAAAAGAGAGGTATTATTTATTTATTTACCACATAATGGCGCCCGAACAGGGACTTGCCCTTCCCCACGCGTCGGTGAAGCCGCGCCGACCCCCTGACCCTCTGCAGTCGTGACGGAACTCTTCTGCGCACCGGCAGATATTTCTGCTTCAAGTATCCCTCAGGCCCACGGAGGAGACGGAGGAGGCGGTCCAGCATCCAGACGAGACGGTGGAGGAACGCGGCGAGTCCCGACCAGAGCCCAAGCCGAGAGTCCAAGGTCCAAGGTATCCGGAGGCCCACCCGTAACTGAAGTCCGAAGTTCGTCGTCCGTCGTCGTAGCAGTCCAGTCCGATCCAAGGCCTTCCGTTCTTGCTGCCCGGTGAGTACCATTACTGGAGTAGTATCTAGACAGGGTCAATCTAAAATTGACTCTGGTCCGTGGGTTGGTGGTACCCAGACTCACAAGTGAAGTGTTCACCTAGGTGGATACGGGTCTTGATGCGTCCCTTTATGGGACCGGTATGTTCCGTACTGTTTCAGCAGTGCATCCAGTAACTCTAGTCTGTTCCGTTCTCGAGAAATTCTTGTGTTTCTGTTCTCAGTATTCCAGGTAATATTCTGTCCGAACTGTTATGTTATGATGTTGTTCAATGTATTTCCAATGTCGTGGTATGCCTGAATTGTTCTCCCAAGTGTTATTGTTCCTCGTCTATTGTATTGTGTTCCGATTCAAGTTTACAATGTCTCTCTTTTCGAGATTACGCCAGTTAAAAACTAGAAAGGGTTTGTTAGAAGAAGCAGTTCCTGTCCCGCCTAGGGACAGTCCAGGTCATTTTATGTATCAGAAGCATGGCATAAGTGCCATATTGTATCTAGATTTATGGGTAGAGTATACCAAAGAGTTAGAAGAAAAGTATAGATGGCCCGTATCAGGTACGTGGGATGCCGAGTGCATCATGCGAGTAGAAGAGGCATTATGGAAAAAGAAAGCCAGACAATCACAGAAAGATGCCATCGAGTTATGGCGCAAAGAAGCTCATAAAAGAACCGAAAAAGAAATCAGAAAGTCAGAATTAAGTAGAGAATCCTTAGAACGAGCCCAAGAAAAAGAATTAATCGAGATAGGTGAACGAATTAGAACTGAACAGTCAGACAGACAGAGGAACGCCCTCATTAAGGGTATGTATCCTCTTCTTGCCGAGGGCTTGCCAAAAGCGACCCCGGAGGCATCCAGTAATTTTCCGCCACCACTAGTTCCGACCAAGCTACGTCACAAACCGACCGCAGCTGATATTTTCATTTCGTCCTATTTGGACGACACAGTCCCAGAATATGCAAATCCTGTTCCCGCTCCGCCAGTCCCTGTAAATCAGGCACTTCCCGTTCCCCCAGACACCGGAGTACCTGTTACGGTACCCCAGGTCCAGCCCGCCACACAAGTCCAGCCCGCATTTCAATTTCCCGCCCTGCCAGGACGAAGAGCATCAGTTGACAATTCTAGTTTAGGGGCCGCAGGAGGAGGTCCTCCTCAGACCCCGCCGCCACACAAGCGTTTAACGTCAGTCGAATTACATGCACAAGCGTCACAGCGTACGCCCAGATATCAGTCTGTTGCAGAAATAAGAAAAGCCCTTAATGAACGGCTATGATCCAGTCCCAGGCGAGGATAATATGGTTTTATATTCATTACGCGTAAGAAAGGTGGCCGAGTATCTAGTCACCCTACCGAATATGAGAGAAGATCTAGACAGAATATATCGTTTCATCCGTACAGGGGATGATCCAGAAAGCATTGGCAAAGCCATGTCTCAAAGGAAAGCTGAGATCCAGCTTATGATATTAAAGTTTCTGATCAATTGCCTAATAAGAGAACAAGATTACCCGTCCAAAGATCCGGCTGAAATGAGAATCCTGACAAAGTGGAGTGATAATATAGCCGAGGGTAAGCACAAGACCATCAGTTGTATAGAGAGTATGTACAAGAAAATCCGTAAAGAAATAATAAGGTTACACGAACAACGTAAAGCAGCACAAGTAAGCGAGAAAGAAAGTAACTCTGACCCTGAAGAATTAGACGACGAGAATCCCGTCAGAATAGCGTATGTAGGAAAATCTAGATTTCCAGATCGCCATTTACGCCTAGAACACAAGTCTACTTTCCATCATCCAGCACCAGAACAAGGTTCCCTAGAACAAGTATTTCAAGCTACCGATCATATTCTAAAATCACGAATCGGTTACAGTGAGTTAAGTACTATGCATGAACAAGAACTAGTCCGATCAGCAGTCCGATGGATTACTGATTCTACCACTTTTCCAGACGAAATAGTGGCACAAATGTTTCTGAAAATGCCCCCAGCCGACCAACGACTGGCGGGTATGTATATGATCCAACACCTCATTACATTGTATGAGGGTCAACATTCTGACCCAGGTCCGTTACATGATATCCTGAACGAGTTACTCCAGTATAGATGGAAAGGTCTAGGTACCGATTTAATTAATGTCATTCTAGAACAACGCCACAAATATAGAACGTTTCTGAACCCGCATTTTGTTCATGTCTCACCCCCAGAAAGTAAACCCTTTTACATAGACAGACAGAATCCGTTACGAGAAGTCCACCCAGTTAGAGGAACGGGTGGCGAAATGCAACGAGTGTTTGTTTACACTCCGATCACAAAGATGGAACTCCTAGAGATGAAAAAATTAATTCCCTGTCATGATAAAGATCCAGCAGGGTTCCATAGAGAATTAAAAGACATGCTCCGTATGGGAGAATACACGTATCCAGATATAATTAAAATGTTAAAGGTTCTGTTGCCCGCAGGGGTATATGAAAAGCTCAAGGAAAAAGACTGGGAGGTGGGAGAGAAAAAGATAGATTGGGCAGTTCTAGAAGCTGAAGATAAGATACGAGTACCAGGTACCGGTCTTGGAGATAAATGTAAAGAATTACCTGAATTATTGATTCAAGTTTTACCCAGATTACTAACAACGAAAAAGGAAGACTGGGATGCAATCTCAGCCTGTAAACAGAAACAAGACGAAGACATCAGTGATTTTTATTCTAGATTTGAGAAATGCTTTAGCATCAACAGTGGCCTCAAGACAAGTAGCGAGTCATACCCTCACCTTTTTGTTACTAAATTAGTCGAGAATTCAAGTCCACCAATTAAAAATCGAGTTTTGAAAGTCGAAAGTACCTGGCAAGCTAATACCCCGTCCCAAATGTTACAGATGCTCCAATACCACCAGAATAGAATCAGAGAAGAACAAGAACACGAGAGAAAGCGTATGAAAGACACGAAAATGAAAGTACTAGTTGCACAATCTGTTCCTCAAGACAGTCAGAAGAGGGGTCCGAATCAAGCCAGTCATCCTGCAGCTCCCGTTAAAGGGAACTGCAATTATTGTAAACAGCCAGGTCATTTTATAAACGAGTGTGCAGTTCTGAAACACAACATAGCTACCGGTAAGACCAAAGATAGACCACGTCCACCTAGACAAGAACAAGTTTCACAGACTCCTCAGCCACAGAATGCACCACAGACAGTTACTGTACCGCAGCCTATTGCTGCAACACAGCATGTTACACAGCAGATGTACCAGTATGCACAGTCAGAGTATCCAGAGTATCAGCCATATTCATGAAACAGCCTAGAGAGGGAGGTAGGCTTGCCTCTCATCGAGATACCTGTAGATCAAGAAGGTCCCTATGTTCACAGTCAAGTATTGGGGAAAGACAGAAAGTTTTTGATTGATACAGGGGCAAGTAGGACCACAATTAGTCACGCCGAAGTTCCAGGGGCTCCGCTCTCAGGCTCAAGAAATGTTTCCCTTGGATTTTCGGGAAAGCCTATTGTAAATGAAATTTCAAAGCCAGTTACTCTAGAAGTAGGTCCATTGTCCCGCACTACTGATCTGTTACTTACTAAGTCATGTCCAGAAAATCTATTAGGCATTAAAACACTGAAAGAGTTAGGTGCAGTTATATGCTGTTCCCCAGAGGGAATACGATTGTTCCTACGTGACTTCAAGGGTCACCATGTATTACGAGATTTTGATCCGAGATTGTCTAATGTTCCGCAGCATCTATGGGCGCAAGGTCCAACTGATGTAGGCTTTATGCAAATCACACCCCATCGTGTGACTCTCAGGCCAGGTGTAGTGTTACCACGAATCAGACAGTACAGATTGCCGCCTGAGGCTGTAGCAGCCTTATCCAAAATTATTGACGACCTCATCGCTCAAGGAGTAGTTGTAGAAACTGACTCCAACGTATGCAATTCTCCGATCATTCCTGTCATGAAACGTACTGATCCAAATGCACCCCCAGTATATCGATTAGTGATTGATCTACGAGAACTTAATAAATGTATTATTCCTCAGTACCCAGTTGTCCCTGATATCTCTTCCCTATTAACAGCCATTGATTCCGAAGCCACGTTCTTTACTGTCATAGACCTCAAGAACGCGTTTTTCAGTGTTCCCATTCATCCAGACAGCCAGTTTCTTTTCGGATTTTGTTTAAATGGAAGGAGCTATATGTTCACACGAGCTCCTCAAGGTTTCACAGAAAGTCCTAGCATTTACAGTCAAGCACTTAAGAGACAACTAGACAACATTCACATGCCAACTGACACTGCCCTGCTCCAATATGTCGATGATCTATTGATCACAGCCCGTTCTGAACGTGACTGCGAGCGAGCGTCACTGACGGTTCTGTATTTCCTAGCCGAGATGGGGCACAAGGTGTCCCCTTCGAAGCTTCAATTCTGTGTCCAGCAAGTGGTCTACTTAGGACACTTACTGTCCAAGAGGGGTAGGCAGTTGACACCAGACCGTATCCAGTTAATAGCGAGTCTTCCTCAGCCCAAGACACAGAAGGAGGTACGTGCTTTTATCGGCCTTACCTCTTATTGCAGACAATGGATTCCTCAGTATGCATTTCTAGCCAAGCCACTAATACAGTTAACGACACAGGAGGCAGCCGAATCGACTGTCCTCCCTTGGACATCTGAACATACACTTAGTTTCAATGAATTAAAGAAAGCCCTATGCCAAGCTCCAGTTCTAGCTACACCGAACTACAGTAAGCCTTTTACACTTTTCGTCACTGAACGTGAAGGTACAGCATTATCCGTCCTCACACAAGATCAAGCAGGACAATACAAGCCCTGTGCTTATTTTTCGAGCACATTAGATCCTGTAGCCCAGGCTCTGCCTGCGTGCCTCAAGTCAGTTGCAGCCACAGCACTAGCTATCAGACAAAGTGATTCCATAGTATTAGGACACTCCCTGACAGTACAAGTTCCACACTCCGTGGAAGTTCTTTTAAACCGGACACAAACTCAGCACTTGACAATTGCACGTTTAACAGGTTATGAATTGACACTATTCCAGCCACACATAGAAATCAGACGCTGCAACGTCCTGAATCCTGCTACACTGTTACCATCAGCTAATTCAAATCCTGCCACACATGATTGTGTGGAAGTAGTTAACATTATGACAAAGCCAAGACAAGACCTGACCGATATTCCATTACCAGATCCCGACCTGACACTTTATGTGGATGGTTCATGCATGAGAACAAGTACAGGAGATCTAGTAGCCGCGTATGCAGTGACTACTGACACCGAAGTTATAGAGACACACCGTATTGATACTCTGTCCGCTCAAGCAGCAGAGCTAGTTGCTCTGACACAAGCCTGCATACACGCCAAGAACCTGAAAGTTAATATTTATACAGATTCACGCTACGCATTCGGAGTTGTACACGACTTCGGAGTGCTCTGGCAGGAGAGAGGTTTCATGACTTCTCATGGAACCAAGATTCAGCATGGTTTCCTTATTCAAGCTCTGTTAGATGCAATACACTTACCGACATCCATCGCTATCATGAAATGCAAAGCACATACGAAAGTTACTGACATTATTTCTCAAGGTAACGATCTAGCAGATCGCACAGCCAAGCTTACAGCACAGACTCCAGACATTTCAGTTAATCCGACACAGACACATACTCCAGATCCGACTACATGTATGACAGTTAAGGACCCTACACAAGATGTCATAGACATACAGTTACATGCTACTCCTGAAGAAATCAAGAAATGGTCCGAACAAGGAGGGGTCCAGACAGATCAGGGATGGTTAACGAAGGGTAGAGCCACATGGTTTCTCCCCGACTCTATGGTTCAAGTCATTATTAATACCGCACATAGTCCAGCACATTTAGGGGAAAAAGCTATGTTAGACAGTATCCAGAACATTTGGTTCAACAAGCATTTACGAGCTGCAGCCAAGCAGAAAGTCCGTACCTGTATGATATGTTGCCAGTTTAATCCAGGTAAAAGTGTCCCGGTGGAACAAGGTGGATTCCAGCCCCCTGACCACCCTTTTGAAGTCCTCCAAATGGATTATATTCAGATGGAGCGATGTCGAGGTTTCAAGTATGTCCTTGTAGTTGTATGCGCTTTGTCCAGGTGGACAGAGGCATATCCAGTCCCAGATTACACAGCCGCGACCACTGCCAAGCAGTTGGTTCGTGAGTTTTTCCCCCGTTATGGACTCCCTAGAGTCGTATATTCTGACAACGGCCAGCCATTCTCATCTGAACTCATGAAGCATGTTTCCCTTCTGTTAGGATACCAGTGGAAGTTCCATTGTGTACGCCATCCTGAAGCAGCCGGTCTCGTAGAGAGACATAATCAGACCCTGAAAATTCGAATTGCAAAAGTTTGTCAAGAGAAAGGTGTAGACTGGCTAATAGCTCTGCCAGTTGCTTTGTTTTACATGCGTATGGTCGCACATTCCAGATCAGGTCTGTCCCCGTATGAGGTCGTATTCGGCCGCCCCCCTAACATGTGGGGTACTCCTAGACCTCGAAGTATTACCGATGTTTCAAGTAATATGCTGACAGATTACCTAGCTTCCTTGATGTCTGCCCTCAACTCTTGTCGTTCACAGGTTGCCGCCGCATTTCCAGACAATACCGAGGTGGCACCGCATGAAATCGTTCCCGGATCCATGGTCTTAGTGAGAAATTTCGATCGCTCAAGTCCGCTGGAGCCTCGCTGGAAGGAGCCCCGACAGGTCCTCCTCGCCACCCGTACAGCCGTGAAGTTGGAGGGACGCAAAGGCTGGGTGCATCTTTCGCATATAAAGAAGTTTTATGGACTGAAACCGGTCTCAAAGAACATTTCCCAGGATTTGAAGGATTGCCAAAGTACTATTCTTAAGGACTGTCCCGCAAAGAACAATGATACTGAACCCCCCCTGTTAGAGAAAACTCCGCAACAGGAGTATAAGTTGAAACTCCGGTCTAGTAAAATAAGTCAGCCAGTTTGATTGTCTAAGTCCTCCCCTAGGTGAAACGGTTAGACTGTTTCTGACATGTATAAAATAGACCCCCATAGTGAGAGAGTCAGTCAAAACTCAATCCGATGTATCGTTTTTCTAAGTTTCGTTTTATTTCTCAGCATTATGATTTCCTGCACCAGTTATGCATTTTACCTGTATCTTCCAGTTTCCCATGAAAATAAGTCTTCTAATGTTACAGTAGAGCACACGTTTAGTGATCTGCCTCCTCATGAACTCTCTTACCGCCTCGCTATGCGCAATAATTCTTTCATCCGCATGTTACATTACTCACACCAGACCAGCAATGCCACTAATTGTTGGGTGTGTGGTCGACTCCCCCCTTTCCAGACGCCGAAGGGAGTTCTGCCACTCTTTCCTTATCCGTTTTCACATAATGGTTCGTGTGGAGCATGGTCCACGTTAACGTCATCTTCAACAGATATGTCTTTTCTTAACAGTACATGTTTTCCAGACAAGCAAGGTCTTCCCCATAGAACAGGGTTAGATCTAGAAAATGAAGTGTATAATTTAGGTAATTATTCTTCGAATTTCATGGTCCTGAATGTTCAGTCTGATTCCACTCCAGACTTACCTGCTATTTCAGTATTACCAGTCAAAGGCGAATTATGTGTCCGAAATAATGGTTCCGTACATGTAGGACATAGTGATTGTACTACTATTGTCAAGTATAGTGACAGTGGGAAATCTATTTTCAAAGCTTCACGTCATTCATATTTTATTTGTGGTCAAACCGCATATGTTCGTCTGCCCCTCGATTGGGAGGGAACCTGTTACATTGCCTTCCTACTGCCACCAGTTTTCCTAGCCCCATCTGATTATCACAGAAACACACATCTAGTACACATTAGACATAGAAGGGAGATTGAGTCCCCAATTGTCGATTATACTGAAACTGCTCTAGAACAGTATACAGATTTCAATAGAGGTTTCTTCTTCTTTATAGGACCTATCCAGAATAGTAAGCTAATCCGTAGGTTAACCAGAACCCTTGAAGCTGTAGTAAATGAGACTGCCTCTGCTCTAGGTAACTTAACCGAAGAGCAATCTGCTATGAGATTTGTCGTTTTGCAAAATCGTCTCGTCCTTGACGTCATACTGGCCGATAGGGGCGGGGCCTGTAGAGTCATCGGATCTAGTTGCTGCATTTTCATTCCAAATAACGCGCCGTCTGTTTATTCAGCTATAACCAGACTCCATAAAATTGCCCATCTGTTACACCAAGATCCAGGCACCTGGACATGGTCCGGTTGGTTCTGGAATATAATTTCCGCCTGGGGATGGAAAGTATTGTCCTTTCTAGGTATTGCAGTAGCGATCATATTCAGCTGCTGCCTCTGTATACAATGTGGCCCTGCGATTTGCGGCATTTGTGCTACCTCTTGTATTCCTAGTCCCAAGTCCCGTTCTAAATCCCGTTCCAAGAAAATTCGAGACGAACAATTGATACTGTATGAAATGATAGATGGTATCATGAATATTGATGTTTCCTGATGGAAACGTAGTGACAAGGAGGGAATGTGGAAAAGTAAATTTTGTCATGTTCTGTGTCCCTACGCGTCCTCCATCATATGTTATGTGTGCATGATTAATATGCATATGTATTCCCCATGTTCGATTAAAGACGCAATTATAGTTGTGTCCACCTCTAGTATGCCAGTTTCCAGTCCTCGTGAATACTACGAATATCAGGCCTATGTAAAGCTACGTTGCCACGTTTCTCGGTGTGCACGTTATTTCATTATAAAGTCCCCGTTTCTAGGCCTCAAAAGGGCCCGGACACCAGATTCAGCTCCTGTCTCCTGAAGCTCTCGCTGAGGAGCGACACAGCCCCCACCTGTATCCCTGACCCTTCACTTACTTCCTGCCTCGCAGTGCCCGGTTCAGCCTGGCTCTGCCTCTGAGTCTGCCAAGAGTATGTTATAGTTCCAGTTATCAGTTTAGTCCTCCTTCTCTGCATTCCTAAGCCACTGAACTGCATCAATAGTTTCCGTCATTGTCTAGCCCTTACGTCTCCATGTAAGAGAAATACTGTATTAATGGTCATTTAATATTCCTCATTACGCACTACATGTAGAATAATGCATGCTCCAGTCTTAAGAGTCTGTTAGCCTTTACCCCGATAGCTTCTGGATTCTATCAACATGTTCTCTAAACATCAGATACTAGATACTGTTTAGGTACATGTCGCTCTGACTCTCCAGACTTCAGTCTCTGCTCCTAGCACAGAGTTCATAGCCCCCAGCTTCTCCTAGTAACACGTCATTGCCAAGTTTGCGCGCACCATCAGGTTAGAGGTCCCGGCTCCTTAGGTAGCCCCCTCCAATGTTTCCGCCCCATTCATGACATATTCTGTTACGTTTGCATCACATGTCTATGTATACGCCCTGTTACACCTACTTTCACCCTTATCTTTCGCGACTGCTACGCGTCACACCCTTTGCTCCACCCACTGCTACGCCTATTGCAATGTAATGCTATGTGTTTGCGTTATGTATATATGCTCACGTACTGTTATTAAAAGATTATTCCTGCCCTTGTCCAGATCCAGCCCCGGCAGCGCTGTCGGGCTGTCGGGCCCTGCCATCCTATTCCTGTGCAGGTTGTCCTGTTCCTGTCCTTATGCTGTATTAAACCTGCAAAACTCCTACTACCTCGAATCTTGACTCTTATTTATTGAGCTATCTGTTAATCATTTATACATTCAAAAAGAGAGGTATTATTTATTTATTTACCACATATGCCACGGGTGAGAGCCTGAGGAATGTCCTACTTCTGCACTGCCGCTCCGAATAAAGAATGGGGCGGACTGCTCTCTGTGGTGGCAGACAACAACCCTAAAACAAAATGCAGGTTGATTCTGTGGCTGGAGCAGTACTTAGACTCCACATAGGCCAACCACAGACTTTTTTGAATCGATGTGGGGAGCCTGTGGTACACAAAATGAGTTTTTTGTACCGTTACAAACTCTCATGGAGAGCAGCATTGTTTCTTCAGGGCTGGGCCGAACTGGCTATCGGGCAGTTTAGAATGCTGCTGAGCTAGGGGCTGATTTCGCTGATGGGGACCTGCATGTACAAAACGAAATTTGTTTTGCTTTCATTATTTCGAAGCACACGCAGGTCTCCATGAACGAAATCAGCACCCACTGCAATTAAATCAGCCCCCAGCTCGGCAGCATTCCAAAGTGCCCGGTAGTCAGTCCGGCCCTGCTTCAGGGCATGTATCTCATACTCGTCGCTAGTTGTAGTGTCTTTCCCAGCCCGGGAGCATATAAATGAGCACACCACATACAGAGCTCTGCAACAGACATCTTTATTACTAGCATATGATCACAACTACATGAATTGCATCACAACTTTCATAACCACACCATAACACCTCCAGAACACTAAGTAATTCCTGTTTAGAGTCCGCCCAGAACTGAGACGGTCCTGGTGCGCATAATATTAAAGACACTACTCTGGCCATGCTAATGTTTATCATTGTTGTGTGCAGTTTGCATACGCATTACACTATGAGGACATGGTCATCCCTTCATTCATTGCCTTTGCATATATATGCACCCTTACGCTCATGTGACACCACTAGGTTTTGCCCACGTGCAACAGATTTATTCCATTGCCTGGCATAACATTGTTTGCCGGACTGCTTGCCTTATGCCATCCCGCATGGCAAACCTTTTCTCAGGCATGTAAACTTTACGTCCAGATGATGATCCCAGTATTGCTTTTACAGGATCGAAACGTCATTGACCTTATATACACCGTAAACGCAATTGAAATAATTATTGATGTATAACGCTGTTGCTACTTATTGTTTGTTTGTTTCATTTCATATATAATTTACAAGCCTTTTTGTCCTGCCTGAGCTTTCTATGGTCCATGACACCCCTGATATGCCATGGGTCAGAGCCTGAGGAATGTCCTACTTCTGCACTGCCGCTCCGAATAAAGAATGAGGCGGACTGCTCTCTGTGGTGGCAGACAACAACCCTAAAACAAAATGCAGGTTGTTTCTGTGGCCTCACCTCTATATTTAAGCCCTCCTTTTTTCAATCTTTTTTTTTTTTTTTTTTTTTAAACAAGAAAAACATATGTTAATTGTCGGAGGTCGCCCAGTAACCTTACAGCAAATCCCACACATCAGAAGAGGCAGGGGTTACGGAGTTTCCTTATTCCCGGGGTAGGGGATGAAATGTGCCCCAGTATTCGAAACCTTCCTAACGTCAGTCAGGGCATCGTATTAGGGGGTTGGAAGAGCATGAACTGTCTATTGTGCTCTTGTTATTGCTGCCATTTACTATCCAAACATGAGGTTGGTGGACTGCAGCACCCTTGCATGGTGTACCCCACAAGAGTTAGAGCATTAGAGTGACATATGTATATTCCCCAGAGCTTGCGGCCCTTCTAGGGATTTCTGACATGAAATATGTAATTGACAAGGAGACAGAACACCTTCCCCAATAATACTTGGCAGAAATGCGACCCACTGTTTGTCACCAACAGGCCACTGGGGAAGGTGAAATAATTTAGTGGGATCATAAACAAGATATCCCATGAAGCGCCAGGCAGTCTTTGGCTGGTGTTTGAATGGGGTGTACACAGTCAGCCATATGGCAGCTTAGCTGCTGTACTTCCTTGTTTTCAAAGTAATCTCTTGAGTCTAGAGGTCTGCTGGGGGTTGCAGAAGCTCGGTAACACCCGCAAAATATTCGGAGCCTGATGAACTTCAAAGTAAAGGACAGCAAGTTCAATTATATGTGCTCAGTGATTTTGCGTAGCCAGAGTACTGACATATGACTGAGTGATAAAAATGTCCTAACGACTATTTCAGATGCCTTTTGCTCATCACCATCTGCGTTTGTTTTCTGTATTTCACCATACAATCTGCCACACTGCTCATCACTTTAAGCCATGTACTACATTTAAACCCATTTCCCAGTGCTTCCGGTTAGCTCCGGTTAGCCCACCCTGTCAGTTGACAGTCACAGACTCACACATACTAGTCTACCGCGCCCTACGTTGATTAAAAGCAAAGTTTTACACCAATAATCTCTATCTTTGAACCATGCATCCTGTTTATTAAATTCAAGTTCGCAGTTGATACCTTTGTTTCCTTGAATTTACAGTTTCTATGGCTGACTTGTTACATTTCTTTGTGTTGGCAAAACTTATTCCGTCTCATCTTTTTCACCCACCTCTAATTACTCTGTACAAGTGGTGGCGTCATTCATGGTTAGTACTGACACTTGATCAGTACTACACTTGAGACCTTCTTAGCTTCACAGACTCCATTTGAATATCATTCTGTACTATATTCCTACCATAACCATTAGTCACAGTGGCCACATGTGGTTGGCCATTCACACTGCACTACTTCCTCCCTGACTTAACCTACTCCCATTCCATGGTATCTACATTACCACACTGATTACGGCACTCCCTATCACTACCACGCCCCATTACAAATTAGGTAGCGAGTCCTAATATTATCCTTTATTTCGGGCTTGGAGTCGCAGAGACCACCCAGCACTATCCAAGGTGCGAGTGGTCATATTAGCCAAGACTTTTTCAATTATTAAAAGTGACACACCAGCGGCGCAAGAGGCTTGTAAATAAGACCCCGAGTATTTGCTCTCTGGCAGAAAGTTGGCCTCCCAAGTCACCATCACTCTGAGGCAGACATGGAGCATTAGTCAAGCCCTAGCTTAAAGTATGGAGTGTAGGGCTGAAACGAGATAAAGTCCAACATAATTATTACAGCTGCAAGGAAAAGGAGGATATTTAACGATCTCCTGGAGTTGCCTGTTTTTATAAGTACAAGGGACGCGCCTTTCATTTGTTTAAAAAAAGCGGACTGCTTCGCACTTTACCCTTCTTCCCCTGCTCTTGGAAACAGCACCAAGCACTTTAGATCTGCCCCCTGGTACCTGGCCTGCGAGGGAGGGGCTGATCGCAGTAGCACCTGTGAACAAGCGCAGGAGTGCTTCAAAAGACGCCAACGCTTCTTGCAGCACCGGAGGCACACAGGGCATGCCCGGGCTCAGCCCGAGCCAAGACGGGCTGTCTTAGCCCGTCCTAGACCGGACGAGAGTAGACCGGGCTGGGCCACATCTCTGATATCTGTTCCAGGGGTCACAGCTAGAGAGGGTAAGTTTACAAAACCTCCTGTTGTATATTATGGGACAAAGAAAAACCAAAGGAAATGATGGACGGAGCGTTGACAATACAAGCACTCACCCCCAGTCAACTGATCTGGGTTTAATCCATCACCGTCCTTTAGCCCACTCTGCCACCCCAGTTCAGGCATTGCCATATGCAAATCAGTCTGACCCTGTGCCTCATGGGAACAGTCCAGCCCGAACTGCCAAGCCATGCCTTCCCTGGACCGGAAACAAGCTACTGAGGACCGGTTTCTGGCTTTTCAGCCGTCTTCAGCCCGGCTTGCTTGAATCCAGTGGCAAAGTGAGCAAGGGACTCACGTCTGAGCATACCCTGCCACACTTATGGCGAACAAAGAAAAACCAAAGGAAATGATGGACGTTATGGGACGCTATCCAGCCTGCAGTCCAAATTGAATTGAATCCTATCGAACTCCAGACCGGGTCACGCGTTGAGCGTAAACAGTGAGCTGTCATCTGCCATTAGCAAGGGGACTACGTAGATATCACATCAATCTCTTTTATTTTGTTTGAGCTTGAGACTATTACAATTAACGTAATACCATGCCATGGTCATCCCGGAACTTGATAGTACTTGGTTGCCAGAAACATTAGTGGGGGCGTACACCTACGTGCTTTAATTTACAGGAGGTTAAGCCTAAATTGTCTGAGTGGGAGAAAATGGGTACAAGAAAAGCTGAAAGTATGTTAAAAGCGGCAGGGGGGTCTCAGAATTCTTTAATGAAGTATTGATCGGGAGCAATGGGAGCCATAGAAAAACAAATACACTCAGTAGTAGTAACACTTAATCAAGGTGGTAGAGGGACTCACAGGAGCTTTAACCTCAGAGCATTTCGCTTCAAGACCCTCACACCCTGATACTATAATAAATCAAAATACCTCAAATCATACGAACAGGTGCCTGCAGGACGTGTCTGTTCACATCTATGTATCTGATGAAGAACGGGAGACACAACCCCCATCTAGGCACCCCAGGAACCCAGAGGTAACACAAGTGATTCTGGACAATGAAACACTCATACCAAGGCCCAATGCATCAGTTAAAAAGCGAGAAAAATAACTAATAATAAACCCAAACCTGACACAGGGGGAAAAGGCCACCAGCTTCTACCACATGCAAAAATAGCCATGTTGAGGACTATAATAAAATTTGCCTCAAAATTAGACGGTCTGCAAAAAACATTTGCTGATGCTCTAAAGAATTTGATGACAAATGTAATAGCCATTGAAGATACTTTGAGGAGAAGCAGAGGAGATCTTCCCAATAACCCTGATAGAGCAAGCATCGCATCGCGACTTGCTCACGTCATGAACCTCGCCCGTGTGTAATCAATTTATAAAATTTGTACGTCTTACTAATCTTTTATTTTTATATTCGAACGAGGTAGAGGAAGCTTGCGTATGTGTTTTCTAATACAACTAATCCATGTCTCTAAAACATGGCCGCCGCTTGGTAAATTTCTTCTGCGCATGCGTCAGTCACACTCACGTGACCTGACGTAGTTATAAGTTTGGTGGGAAAGGGTGCGCATGCGTAATACACCGCTTTCGTGAATAACGTGGTGATGCTCTTGTGACAGTGCATATGTTGCTAACATTTAAACTGCATAGTATATTTTTATAGTGATAAGTTTAAAGTACACAACCCATGATGTGTTTTTCATACCGTCACTTCTATGTTTTAATTTGTTTTCGCTTACTTTTCATGTATCCTCGACTCGGAGGGGTGCTGGGCTGGGGAGTCCATCTTGGAGGGTATTTCTGCGCAGACTCGCCAGAAGCTGCTATGGCATTGAACTCAGGCCAAAGAAGGTTGATGCCAGAGCCACCCTGGGAAAGGACACCTTCACCCAGCAGAAGCATCATGATTATGCTCTATTGTAACGAAATGTATTCTCTTCATTGTATTCTGTGCGGCTTTCTCATGGGAACCCCAATCTTGCTAGGCGGTGCCTAGAGATGTAAATTAGGCCTCCAAATAGTCTATTCTGATTGGTGTGTTACCCAAAGCCTACCTTAGGACCAATCCAAATTGAGGGATTCTGACACTTTGCAACATTGGGGGGTGGTACACCGTCCCAAAACAGTATAACTACCCTAGGTTCACCTAGGGAATTTGTCCGACTTGTCTGGTTTAGCTGACCTGTCACTGACCCAACGCACTCAATAGGTGACTGAAGATACAGAGTACTGCGGAGCACTCTGTCCGAAATTGACCATAGACTAAGGTTTTACTAAACCTTAAAGTGCTGGCGGAGCACTTTGCTGGGAGTTCGCTGACCCAATCGGGGTCGTGATCGATAGCTGCAGAGAGGGTGGAGCGCAGGCGTTGCTTCCGAACTGTGGGTGCCGGTCCTGTCCTGAGGGTCCTGTCCTGAGGGTCCTGTCCTGATCCTAATCTGGTCTTCCTGTCCTGTCCTGGGTGTCCATTCTGCACCTGCTGTCCATTGAGGGGTATCCTTCCTTGAGGGGTTCCTGTCCTTAACTGACCCGTGGCCAGGGTTTGGTTTTCACACCAGTCTAGGTAAATATCACTCTGAATCTCCTGAAACTGCACCTTTCTATTTTTCTGTCTTTTGCTTTAATAAAGACATACCTTTGCATATGTTAATCTTCCATGTTTTCCTCAACCATTGAATCATAAAGTCATTTGCATTTGTTTCATAACGTGTTCCTATGTTACCCTACCTGTTAGAAATTATATTTTGCATTGCAGTTTGTCATTTCCTGATATGGTCTAGAACCGCCTTACTTAAACTGTCTAAAGAACTTTTGCCTTAAAGCATAGCGTGTCTCTCTCCATAGACTCTCCTATAGTTATATGAATGTCCCGAACTCCTGTCTCATTCCCTTGAAATAATTCTAGAACACTAGTCCTAATCAAAGCCTATCCCATCATTAGTGATTCATCTTAAACGTTTTAATTCCTGATCCTTCATTTTAAGAGTGTCCTGGTTTTCCATTAGTTTATAAATGGTTGCACTGACTTATTTGCTATTCAGCTATGTACTTTCTGTTATTCTGATTATCGATTGCTTAATTACTGTGAATTTGATGATTCCTGAATTTTACTAAATTAGATAAAGACTTTAAAACTTCCAGTTGTCCGTGGTCATTTTACAAGTTTTTATCGAATGTTATTTGTTGGGTTTGTATTTTGCTGCCTTTCCTTTTACAGCTAGCTCCCTGATCCATTGTGGTCATAGGTACCCGTGTCGGTGGATGGTAAGTCGGGTACGCTGAGGAGTAACGAAAGGAATTCCCAATTATCTGATAGCAGACCGTGAGGTCCTCCGATCAATGTATATGGTGATTTGAAATATATGGGCCCGAAGCCGGAAGTGGCGAAATTATTGGTCGGGTGACCCGCGCGCTCTATCAGTAATTTCTGGTAGCAGAGTTATGGTTAGGGAATAGTTAAAGGTTAGGTAGGACTAGTTAAGCTAGCCAAGCCGGTAGTTGCTAAACAGTATTGCTGCTATAAGAGCGGCCATTTCGGGGGACTTGATCACTCTCTTGAGAATGCGTTGCTTTTGAAATTCATGAATTGTTTGAAAATTGTTATTCTTGTTCTTATATTGTTATATGTATTAATCCATGCGTATGTAAAACGGTTTGTTAAGTGTTGTCGGAACTCCCCGGGGAATCGAATAGGCAAGTGGTGAATAGAATCCATTGCCTTGAGGTCGCAGGCTCAAGGAAAGTTAGGTGCAGGTTAGGTAGAAACCAGAAGCACTAACTAGGGCTTTTTCTGAAAAATGTGTGAATAAATGTTAGTAACGAGGTTCATTGGCAAAATTCCAATAGTGGCGTAACCTAGTAAGGGTCACATCGGAAGAGTAGCAGGTTCATCGGAGCTTGAGTGAAAGCAAAGGGGTCCGCTGGGAAACCTTAGACTCGGATATATCCCGAAAAGAGTGGATGGGTCTAGGGAAGTAACAGGTTCACTGATGCTAGAGTGAAGGGTAGGCGGAAGAGATCTACCCGCAGCGTGTGAAAAGTAAATGGAAGTAGTTTACTTGCAGTAAAACAACTCTTTCCTGTCTAGACACTTGAGCACTGTGGCGAATGTGTATTCGTTGTAAAATAACCAAGCACTAGCACTTTAGAAAGAAAGAAAGTTTCCGTTACCTTGTGAAGGGAGGGAGTCAGTCGCGAAGCGTCTCTGACGTCACTCTGTGCCGCGCTGGGATTGGTAGAAACAGCGGGCGGGTAGCGGGGCTGGAATTGTGAAGGAGGGGTGAGCGCCGAAGCGTGAGAACTGTCTCGCGAAAAGGCCGCGCACCCATTGGCTGAAATTATTTGAACTCGTGCACCCCATTGGTCGCACGGAATTGCAAGGCGCATTCTGATTGGAGGTAATTTTGTAAACAAAGTTAAGCGTAGAAATCGTATGTGGCACTCGTATACTCCAGAGACTAGACCCGATCCAAGAAACCTAGGTTTTGAAAGGGATCAGTGGAAGGCTAATAGATACGGCATTATGTACGGAAATAAGCGAAAAATGTCCCTTGTAAATAAGGTAAAGAATTACTTCAAAAAGGACAAGCCGATTCAAACTAGAGAGGGCATTATTATTCCACCACCAAATACTCCCGCCTCTTTCATGATGTTTGACAGAGGGTACAATACATGTGCGTGGTTAGAAAATTGGGTGAAATACACAAAAGACGACGGAATAATGGCCTTTCCGTTAGAAGGTACCTTTAATGGTAGGATCCTATTCAATTTAAGAACCCGAATGAATGAATTACATCCCAGACCGAGACTAACGCAGTATGAGGCATTAGAGGAATGGGAGATTGAGGCTTTCCAAAGAGAAAAGCCCCGAATGGATAAAGGGTTGACAAAGTATTACCCAAAACTGAGACAAGAAACTAGAGACAAAAAGATGAAACAGTGGAGACAGAGCATGATTGTTGAGGGTCTGTTTCCCATGATGCTAGCAGAAGATCCTCCGGGGGGGGGAAAAAGAGCAGAAAAGACCAAACATTGGGGGCCCCTGGGAGAATCAGATGACGAATTGCTGGATGACATATGCATGAGAAGTCCGCCTCCTTATAATGAGGGGCACCAACCTTCGAGTGCAGGAGATATTCCCCGGAGACCCCTACAAAGAGAAGAGGTCAGGTCCGCAAGTGTAGGAGGGGATTATCTAATTCCTCCTTATACTGAGAATCTGGGACCTATAGAAACCAGAAGTATTTACCCCAGGAGACCCGTGGGTGGGGAGACAGGATATTCACGTGAAGGAGATTTTTTCCCTCGTCCCCCTTATGGAGGAGAGGTGAGGTCCGTGGGTTCAGGAATGCCGTTATTACAGCCCCAGAGTGAGGAAGATCCGAGAATTCTAGGCACAGGAAGTCTGTTTCAGAAACCTAATTATGGTGGAGGGTCGAGTGAGACTCATCCCACTGCCCCGAGTTATGCTCCCATTCTAACCCCGCAGGTGTTACATGGAAACACTTTGGACAGGTTATTAGAAGAGAAAGAGCGGGAAGCGCTAGGAAATCAGAGAGCTGAGATAGTACAGAAAATGTCGCAACTAAATGCAAGTCCTGAAGCCTTGACGATCCCAGTAACAATCGGACCGGTGGTTCCACTGTACGGGGACCGTCAAGGGACTCCGAAAACTCCAGTAATTACTCCTGTCATTGCACCGACCAGACCAGAACCCTTAATTGTAGATGACCAGACAAGTGAGTGCCAGTCGGAGGTCTCGCTGGTAGATCTGCCCGTTAGAAATACAGGAAAAAAGATACAGAAAAGACATACCGCTATATATATGAAGGGACCGATTAGCGATTCAGAAATTGCGAAAAATACCGAATCGCTAAATCTGTATCGCTAATCGGGATGTATCAACGCATTAGCAAATATTTAGCGATTCGGCCACAATCGCTAAATATTTGCACAATATGAATCAGCGATTCCCTAAACGGCCAAACTCGCAAAATAGCGCGACCCCGCCCCTAAATACGCAAAAATAGCGCGCCGCGTCGCTAAATTGTGCGACCGCGTCGCTAAATTGCGCGACCGCGTCGCTAAATAGCGCGACCGCGCCCCTAAATACGCTAATTAGCGCGACCGCGCCGTGAAATAGCGCGACCGCACCCCTAAATACGCTAATTAGCGCGACCGCGCCGTGAAATAGCGCGACCGCACCCCTAAATACGCTAATTAGCGCGACCGCGCCCAGCAAAGCGCTAAATTGAGAGGTACCCCCGTGAAAAATCGCTAATTAGCACAAACTGGAAACATCCAATTGCAATCCTGATGCTATATGATGACATCACAACCAGGAAGAGAGTGATTTCCCATGGGGCATCTGGAGTGAGACAGAGAGAGTGAGAGTGTTGTGTGCAACTCTTGAGCCATGTCAGAAAGTGGAAGCCAGGATGTCCCAGCAAGCCAGCAGGAGCAGCAAGCAGGGGAAGCAGCCAGGAAGAGGAAGCTCAAGTTTTCAGAGCCTGAACTAGAGACCCTAATCACTGAAATGGTGCAACACCATGACTCATTATTTGGGGCCACTTCCCACAAGGTGCCAGAAGCCAGCAAGAGAAGGATTTGGGAGGGCATCCAAGCCAAAGTGAATGCCCTAGGAGTCACCCACAGGACAGTTGATGTGCTGCGCAAGCGCTGGTACGACCTGCGCCAGCGCTCCAAGGAGAGGTTGGCTGCCAGGCTGGAGCAGTCCCAGCTCACCGGTGGGGGAACCTCCAACGTCCAAGACTCTACACCACTGGAGGAGCTGGTAGAGGGCACACTGCCTCATCAGAGTGTTGCGGGCGTGTCCGTGCTCGACAGCTCAGCACAACCATCAGCAAGACCAGGTAAGAAGCATGCCTCCCCACCCTAAACCACCCCCAGAACCCCCTGAGGCGACCTAGGGATTAGGGCAACCACATGTCAGGCTAGACCAAGTACACAGCAATGCATTATGGGAGATGTAGTCACAACAGTCAGCAATGTAGAAAGTAGCATGAGATTGTCAAATTGTACACATGTGCAGGTCAGGAGAGGTGAATGACACAAGTAAAGTCAGGGAACACTGTGAAAATTTATTAGTACATCACCTGTGATGATCAAATAAGTAATGTGTGCTGTTCTATCCACAGCACCTGCAAGTGGGAAAGCTACAGACAGTGCAACAGAGACAGGAGCCAGAGGCTCAGGAGAAGGCAGGCATGGCCATGATCCAGATGGGGAGGACAGTCCTATTATCCAAACACAGGGACACAGTAGGAGGAACGTGAGGCCATTCAGAATAATGGATGATGAGGAAGAGGAAAATGACAATGTCCAGTCTGAAGCACCAGTACCCCAGCAGCAGGAGTCCAGAACAGAGTCCAGAGGCAGGCGTAGACCCCGCACGGCCATCAGCACCAATGTGCAAGAAGAAGAATCAGTGTTCGCCGGTCTTGAAATGCACATGCTCCAGGTTCACCGCCTGCAAGCGAAACACATGAAGGCCATTCAGAGAGAGATCAGGGCAGGGAACAGAGGACTACGCGAGGAAATCAGGGGGGCTGTGCAGGAGCTGACTGCAGAGATGAGAGCTGAACGCGCAGCCAGGCGCAAAGAAATTGCCCGCATGGACCACTACACGCGTGCTGTTAATCGCCTCGCCTCCTCCAACAATATGCTGGCAAGGCGTGCCATAGAGACCCAGCGAGAGTTCTCGCATGGTATCCAGGACATAGCCACTGTGGTAGTGCAGTCAACTGCCACCCTGGATGAGCTGCGTGCGCTGCGTACTGCTGGACCCGGGGTGCTTACCCCCAGTGAGGAGGACTCACAGTCGGTGCGGAGCACTAATACACCACCACCCACTGTTGAGAGGCGCCGTAGTGGCCGGAGCAGCAGGCCTGCCCCACAACAATAGGGACTGCATCAAAATGACTACTCCGCACAGGGGGTATATGGGGCCAGCAACTGGGTAGCACTTGCTATACCAATGACTGTTTAGTTGCACTGTGATTTGAACATGTGCTTTTGTTAAGGAGAGTTCATCCTGCATTTTTTTGGAAGTCACATTGTTGGTTTTGGAAATTAAACACGTTTGCAGAGCAATAAGTTGTCATTGTATCATTTTTACTCACCTAGAAGTAGTTCCGCATTATCTCATCACGCCTCTGGCGCCCAGCTGCAGCAGCAGCTACGCCAGCTTCCATGTGTATGGGTCCGGGTCCCTCCACGTCCGAGGTATCTGAGTCACTCGACTCCATAGGTGTCCCTTTCCTGGTCGCAATGTTGTGGAGCATGGCACAAGCTACAACAATTTTGCAGCATGTCTCAGGGCTGTATTGAAGGGCACCTCCACTTTTGTGGATGCATCTGAATCTGCTCTTCAGAATCCCGAAAGTTCGCTCGATGGTGTTTCTTGTGGTAATGTGTGCCCGGTTGTAGCGGTGCTCCCCAGCAGTGGCAGGATTCAAGTAGGGTGTCAGGATGAAGTCCCTGACTGCATAGGCACTGTCCCCTGTGGGTGGAAGAGTTGAAAGGTCAGTCAATGTGATGCACATGCAGGTCATGAGTAATATGGGCTGACAATGTGTGCTGTTACCTAGTAGGTATCCCTCTCCAAATTCACCTCTTGAGAGTCTACGGTATAGGCCACAGTGACGGAATATAAATGCATCATGTGTGCTACCAGGGTACTTTGCCACTATATCGGTGATAATGTTTTTGGCATCACACACCATCTGTATGTTCAGGGAATGGTAGCATTTCCTGTTCCGGAATACATACTCTATGTTTGTGGGGGGTGAAATGGCAATATGTGTTCCGTCTATACATCCTATGACGTGGGGGAAATGGGCTATATTATAAAAATCCTGCTTAGTCTGTGCTAGTTCCTGTGGGGTGCTGGGGAAGTGGATGTGATGTTGCATCCTATGTGTCATGGCGTCGAGGAATGCATGGAAAAAGCGCGACAGGGCACTTTGAGACACCCCTCCTGCAGTGGCTATGACCCCCTGGAAACTACCTGAGGACAGCAGGTGTAGTGAACACAGGACCTGGATGTGTGTGGGTATGGCTTGGGTCCTGCGGGTGGGGTGTTCTAGGTAGGGCCTGAGTTCATCAATCAATTCAATTATGCTCTCTTCCTCCAGTCTGTAATGGGTGTGGATATCCTCATCAGTGCGTTGGAAGATGGTAATGCGCAACCGGAATATCCTCTCCTGCCGTCTCCTCCTCTGCGCCAGAGCTCTCACTCTTCGCCTCCTCACTATCATGTACAACCCGGACATTGTGGTAGGGAGTGTGTTGCATTCTGGGTTTCAATTTATAGTTTGCACCTGGTTACCACCTGCTCCCACTTGATGGTAATTGCGAGGCGCTATTTAGCGAATTAGCTTGATTCGCTAATGCAAATTGGTTGATACATTCCATAGCGATTTCAGAATTGCGATTTCCGCTTTAGCGAATCTCGCTAACGGATTTCTACGCTAAATAAGGATTCGCTTTTGTATTCGCTATGTTGCACTTTCGCAACGTTTGGAAATCGTTATTTACCGATTCCTTATTTCGCAAGCGTATTTTGCTTCATACATAGCGAATAGCGATTTTTTAGTCGCTAACGCTATTTATTGCGAATCGCAGCGTTTGCGATCGATTTTTGGCTTCATACATATAGCGGATAATCCTTATAACGCGAGGGAAATTCAAATGGAATCGACCTCAGGTACTAAGAGTGTCACATTGGTGACTCCTGAAGAAATCGAAAGATGGAGTCAAGAATTTGAAAAACAAGCGTCCCCAACGAAACCTTTAGATCTCTACAAGCTGAGAATAGAAATAGAGGAATTGATGGCAGGAAACATAGGATTAGACAGATTAAATACCTACTCTGAAGACAAAATGCTGTTTATCTGCAAGAGTCTCACTCAAAATACCCGAGTGCTTCATGAAAAACTGACAGACACTGCTGCTAGCATGGAAATAGATATTTCAAAATCAAAACCACTGCAGAAACCCTATAGGGCAGATTTCTCAGACAAGGATTTGGAAAACTTGAATGTTTCAGGGAAGAAAGCACAGGTCAAGGAACTATTGACCGTATTGCAAAAATGGGGAGATGTGGGAAGGTGGAAAGCCAGATGGGCCAAGAAAAAGGATGAGGCCAGGTCTAGGCAGGCAACTCCCGAATTCTTGCTAAAAGAAGCTGAAAAACCAGAACAGTTATGCCCTATGCGCGAAGTACCAGGTGGAAAATATGTGCACGTTCCATGGTCCAGACAGGATATTGTGTCCTTTACTAACGATTTCCCGAAATTGCGCGAAAAGTACAGGCAGGTGGAAAGGTTCGTAAAGGTGCAAAAATGCCTGTGGAAAGACCTGGATGGGTTTTTTGACATTGTGGTCCCGGTAGATCTGTGGACCGAGTGTAAGATAGCCATAGCTTGGCCTAGTGAGGAATACCCGAGAGATGAAAGAACAGGGGAACCATCGAAGGAGGTAATGAGAAAATATGAACAAGTAATTCAGCATCTGAAACTAAAAGTGCCAGCAAAGGAAACTGATTGGACCAAGATAGACAGAACCACGCAGGAAAGAGACGAGACAGTGCACTCCTTTTATGAAAGGCTGTTGCAGGTGTTCAAAACATACAGTGGTATAGATAACATCGAGATGAAGGATATGACACATTTTATTTACAGGTTTGTAAATGGTTTAAGACCCGAAATTTGTCAGTGGATAAAAGATAACAAAATCTGTTGGCATACTAAAAAGATGGATGAGGTCCTACGGTACGCAAAGTACTGTGAGGACGAGATGGCAGAAAAGAAAAAGGCTCTCAAGGAGAAGGTTATGTGGGCTCAAGTGAAGCTCGCAGAACAGCAGGAAAAACAATTGAATAAAATGGCCAAACCTACTCAGAACCAAGGTCCTGGGGGAGGGGGTGGAGGAAAGCCCCGGCCCAAAATGAGCAGGGAGGAGGCTAAGAAGAAATTTCCCTGCCACCAGTGCGGAGAAATTGGACACTGGCGAGACGAGTGTCCCTATTTGCCGGATGATAACTCCAAAACACCTGATTTAACTCCACAGACGCAGAATGAAAGACCAAGAAAGACCCAACAACAGGTAAAAACGATTCAGTTGCCCAGAGCACCAAAGCAAGTATTTAAGGGAAAATCACCACAGGGTGATGACGTAGAAGTCTGGGGATGCGATGAGAAAAAAAATACAGCAACTTCGCAGTATTTACTAAATGATACCTTCCTTTGTGATGACCAGTACTGACGGGGCCTGAGAGGGGAGGACGAGGAGTGCGTACTTGGCGCCTCCTTGCCGGTAGACCAGTCTGGACCATACATTGAAGGAAAGGTTGACGGAAATGATGTCACTTTTCTGTTGGACACTGGCGCTACCCGTTCTACTGTGAGAACAGTGGACGTTCCAAACCTACCCCTCTCGGGAGAAGCCATCCAAGTAGTGGGTGTATCTAATCAACTGATTAGTACTCCTGTTACCGAGCCCATGGAGATCTCAATTGGAAACTTTAAGGAAATGCATAGATTTGTCGTTTGTGACACCAGTCCAGTGAACTTACTGGGACGTGATTTGCTGTGCAAAATGAACTGTACCATATTTTGCACACCAAAGGGTGTTGAAATTCAGACCCCAGATGAAGATGGCATTTATAAATTAATGTTGATCAGACCTGACTCAGAAATTAAACGAATGACTATGCAGGATGTGCCCAAAGAACTCCAAGAAACAGTGAAGCCAGAGGTATGGGACTTCACCGGAAAAGATGTAGGATTAATGAAAAACGTAGACCCCATACAGATAGCCATCAAGGACATTGCAGTATACCCCAATACTAAACCCTACAAAATGAATGCAGAAGTGAGAGCAGGTGTTGCCCTGGAAATACAAAAATTGCTAGAAGGAAACATCATACAGGAAGTAATGAGTAGCCCATGCAACTCACCGATTATGGGCATAAAAAAGCCTAGTGGCAAGTACAGAGTAGTGCAGGACCTAAGAAAGGTAAACAAAATAGTGGTTCCTTGCTGCCCTATTGTCCCGAACCCAGCAGTGATTCTGTACCAGATTCCCTGGGATGCTGAGTGGTTCACTGTGATAGACCTGTGTCATGCATTCTTTTCCATTCCCTTGCATCCAGACAGCAAATTTCTTTTCTCATTTGCCTTCAACAGTCACGTGTATGTCTGGAACAGAGTCCCCCAGGGGTACACAGAGAGCCCCTCTATCTTTAATCAGATCTTGAAAAAATGCTTGGAAACTTTGGTCTTACCTGGAAATTCTGTCTTGGTGCAATACATTGACGACCTCTTGGTGGCGTCCAAAAGTCATAAGGACTGTGTGATTGACACCATTGCCCTACTGAATCACCTGAGTGAGAAGGGACATAAAGTGGCCCCTGAAAAATTACAGTTCTGTGCAAAATCAGTGAAATATCTGGGGCACCAGATAGAGAAAGGCATCAGGAAAGTAACATCAGAAAGAGTGAGAATAATTCAAAAGATGCAGTTACCCCGTACTCAGAAAGAAATCAGAATGTTCCTTGGAGTGATAGGATACTGCAGGCAATGGATTGTGGGATTTGCAGTCCTAGCTAGGCCTTTGATCAAAATGACCAAGAGAGGAACACCAGATATTGTAGAATGGGATGATGAAAGCTTAACAGCCTTCACAAAATTGCGAGATTGTCTGTGTACAGCCCCTGCATTGGGAATGCCAGACTATTCCAAGGAATTTGCCCTGTTCTGTGATACTCGCGATAATTGTGCATTGTCAGTCCTCACTCAAGAACATGGCACAACCAGAAGGCCTGTGGCATATTTCTCTGCCACCCTGGATCCAGTGGCTGCCGGATTACCAGGATGTCTGAAAGCAGTAGCTGCTACTTGCACAAGTTTAGAGCAGAGTGAATCCATTGTCATGGGACATCCTGTAACTGTGTATGTTCCACATGGAGTGGTAATTTTGCTAACGAGAACGAAAACTCAGTATCTCACCCCTAGTCGGCTGACTAAATACGAGAGGATTCTCGTGGGTGCTGCAAATATAACAATTGTCAGGTGCAACATTCTGAACCCCGCCACTCTGCTTCCCAACTCAATGGATATGGAAGACGGGGAGGAAGATGAGCATAACTGCATTGATTTAACAGAATTCTGCACAAAACCACGCCCAGACATTAAAGAAACGCCTTTGCCTAAACATGACATGGAATTGTTTGTGGATGGTTCATGCCTAAGACATGAACAAGGAGGCTTGAGTGCTGCCTATGCGGTAGTCTCCTTAACCAAAATTGTAGAAGCAGGTTATTTATTTGAAGTAAAGTCTGCACAAGTAGCCAAATTGATCGCTATGATAAAAGCTTGCAAAATTGGGAAAAACGTACGCCTAACAGTGTATACTGACAGTCAGTACTGTTTTGGAGTTGTGCACGACTTTGGCCAATTATGGCTACAGAGGGAGTTCCTGACTTCATCAGGTACCCCTATTCGAAATGGAAAAGTTGTTCAAGACATTTTAGAGGCAATCCAATTACCAAAGGAATTGGCAGTGGTCAAGTGTGTTGCCCATAGGAAGGACTTTGACCCTGTATCTTTGGGAAATGATTTTGCTGATCGAGTGGCACAATTATGCGCCAGGGATCGATATATCATAAATCCAAAACGGGGGGGGCCCGGAAACAGCTGCCAACTTCGAGTGTTTGAAGAAGTGCCTACATGGGATGAAGTGAGAGAATGGCAGCAGGCGGCACCCTGGCAAGAGAGAGAGAAGTGGAAGGAAGAGGGGTGTAGACCAAGACGTGAGGATGGTGTCATCTTGGGCCCAAATGGTATGCCTGTGTTACCCAGACACTTGCTTGGCACAATGGCGAGATTGATACATGAGGGATCACACATTGGTAGGGACGCCATGATTCTGGTATTCCAACAGACTTGGTATAGCAAAAAATTCAGGAAAGTAGCAGAGTCCCTCTGCCAGAGGTGCCTGTCATGTCAAAGGATGAACCCAGGCAAGAGAACAATGGTGGAACTAGGGAAAATTGGGAGGTCAGGGGGCCCCTTTGTGAGAATACAGGTTGATTTCATCACCATGCCACGTTGTGAGGGGAAACGTTATGTCCTTGTCATTGTCTGCCTATTTTCAAAGTGGGTGGAAGCTTACCCTCCTCCCCAAAGCGACGCACTGACAGTAGCAAAGTGTTTACTGAAAGAACTGATACCTAGATTCGGGGTTCCAGTCACTATTGAATCAGATAAAGGCCGACATTTTCAGAATGATGTGATCGACCAACTCTGTAAGGCATTTGGGATCTCACAAAAACTCCACTGTGCATATCGTCCAGAGGCATCTGGAGTAGTGGAACAAATAAACGGGACTATCAAAACAAGACTAGCGAAATTGTGTGATGCATCTGGCATGACCTGGGTAAAGGCCCTGCCTCTGGTTCTGATGGGACTCCGAAGTATTCCAGACCGGAAGACAGGCCTGAGCCCTCATGAAATCCTGATGGGAAGAGTGATGAGACAAGCATGGGTACCAGGAAGCAAATTGTTGAGTATTACTGATGATTTGGTGCTTGAATACTGCAAGAGATTAGGTGACCAAGTGCGTTATATCTCTCGCCAGATCGGAGAAGACGCCGTCGCCAATCCAACGACTCCTCTCCACAAACTGGTTCCCGGGGACTGGGTCAAAATAAAGAAGCATACTCGGTCGAGCTGCCTGGAACCAAGGTGGGAAGAGAAGCGCCAAGTGATCCTGGTAACGACCACAGCAGTGAAGTGTGCAGGTGTCCCCCATTGGATCCACGCCAGCCACACCCAGAAGGTATTACCAGACAAGGAGCCTGGAGAAGAAGGCCGTCCAGCAGAGGGGCCTGCAGAAGCAAGACCAGAAGTAACTGACGACGTACAGCCCAGTACCAGTCAAGCTGAGGGGTCCGCAGACGTTGGTCCAGGAGTAGGTGATGACGAGCTACCAAGAGTCCAGCCTGCTGAAGGGTTCCCAGAAGTTGGTCCAGAAGTAGCTGATGACGAGCTGCCAAGCATATGGCCAGATGAGTGGATACCCTTGATTGACCTCACCGAAGACCCAATCAGAACAAGAGAGCGGATTTGGAAAGGTAGAGAGTGGAATAGAGAGGAAAAGCAAGGCACAGGCGAAGAACCTCAGACTATTGAGATTCACATCAAAACTGAGGAAGGAGAAGGTCAGACAGGGACTGAGCAAATAATTGATACACCTCCCCAAACTCCAGAAGTCGAAAACAAACAGGTTAGACCTAGTAAAGAGATTCGAGCGGAAGAAAATCAAGGGATCGAAGTGCTCGAACAGGATCAGATAGGATTAGAACAACGTGTTCAGGAAACAGAAACAGAGACATTTGAAAAGCAAACACAAAACTCTCCTGAACAAGGCCAGATTAGTAACCAGGCAGAAGAAATAGATGCAAGACCTGGAACTAGTGAGATAGGAAGGGAAGAAGAAGCAGAATTGCCACAAACTAATGAAAATAAAAGGGCAAGAGAAGAGAACGAAGTCTCAGTACCAACTAAAAGACTTAAGAAAAGAAAGCATATTGAGCCTAGATTCATAAAGAAATTGAGACTGAGAATAAAGACGGTAGAAGAAAAACATGCAGAAGAAAGGAGAAGTGCTCGCATAGCAGAGCAACCAGAAGACACTTCCAAAAGAAGGAGCGATCGAATAAAAAGACAAAACAAAAAGTACAAGTCTCCTGAATGGACGCTCGTTTTGGAAGAATTTGAAGATCTTGATATAACTGACGAAAGCGACGGAGAACCAGTCACTGAGTACTCTGCCGAAGAAGAAGACGAGCCACCGTGAATTTGCACAAAGTAAGCTACTCGTGTAAAGACACAAAGAGGGGTCGAGAAACTTCTTCTGAGCCAAAATGTCTGATTCAAACGTGAATGGTAGACCTAGTCGCAGTTGTTGCAAAACATGCTGCAAGGTATGTGTATGTAGTGTAATTATAGTGATATTAGTTTGGATAGGACTAACAGTGTTCATTCCTTTTGCGGTGAGCAAAAACACTAATATTGACCCTACTGGGATTGTAAATACTGACAACGAGGAGCTGACAACACAGAGTGTAGCAAGACATGAGAGAGCACTCAAGCAAACAAAGCGAGACTTAGAAGCATCAGATGAGGGAGGGCTACATTATCATGGAGTTAAGAATAAGACACATTTAAATGTTTTCGCAAACTTGTTAATACACTATGTAGAGACTATGGAAATTGAAGATTGCTATGTCTGCATGAAGCTACCTACCTCTGTAGCTGAAGGCGCGACATACCATCACCTGCCCCTGACATATGGAATATCCTGTAGCATTTTAGCAAGCTTATTTTACAAAAGAGGACCGTTACAGTACTATTACTCTAACAATGACGTGATCTTTTCTGAACTTCCTATACGTGGGAACTTGAATCCTGTACATACCAAAAGTGACGTTACTCGCTACATGGGCGAATACTTTCTGACTATAGGCAATATCGACATAGGTGACGCACACAGAGATAATTTGACCTGCTCTTTGCGTGAACAGGAAAAGATGTTCCTGAACATGGCAGAGAAGAGGAGAATAAAAATACAAAGAAAGGCAGATGACGAAAGACAAAAAACGCCAAAATGGGCTGAGAACATGGAAGGCACCTCAAATGGTGGGGCGGGTCCTGCTCTGTTGCTGGATTTTGAAAAGAAAGGAAAGCTATGTCTTCACCGCGAGAAGACTAGCTATTATAATAACATTTTCATTGGTTCCAGTGAATGTGAACATAATTACAAGGTAATTGGAGGATGGGGTTTCAAAAATGGGTCAGAGCCTGTGTTTCCCGGAATTTATTATATATGTGGAGACAAGGCTTATTTCAAATTGCCGGATCACTGGTATGGAAGCTGCTATTTTGGCATTGTCTTCCCGAAAATATACCATGTGAATGAAGTTGCTGGAAGCAGTGAAAATACTAATGGCTTAGTGCGTAGTAAAAGAGAAAGCGTAGGCGAAATAATGGGTAGTATTTTCAGTGCACTGATACCTGGAGTGGGAGTGGTTCTGAACACTCACAGAATTTGCAAATTGTCCACTATAGTGGATGTGTTGTCTACGGACACAGCTCATGGATTTCTGCTGGTCAATACCGAAATGGTTGCGATCAGATCGATGGTTTTGCAGAACAGACTTGCTCTTGACACCTTATTAGCAAAAGAGGGCGGAGTCTGCCGGATGTTGAAGGCGCAACATTGTTGCACTTATATTCCGGACAAAAGTGTGCAGCTCAAAAGATATGTGAAAAACATTACTAATTTGGAAAAGGAACTCAAACCACTCGAGGTTGACAGTGCCTGGAAGAGACTGGTAGATGGTCTCTCAAATGTAGGTCATTGGCTTGCTAGCTTAGGTAAAAGCTTATTGTTCAAGGTACTGATGCCAATTGGAATTATAGGTCTTATCCTATTTTTCATATTTGTCTGTTGCAAATGCCGTAAGCACACCAGAAAGCATCAAGTGAATGCCAGAGGAGTGAAACGAAGTGTGGATGAGCTTGAACTAGAGGAAATGAATAATCAGATATACAAAAAGGTGAAAAATTCTCACCCTACCAAAAATGAAAAAGAGAAGCTGAATCGCTTGTTGGAAGAGATAGAGTTGTATAAGGTGTGAGAAGTTGGCATCTGGTTCCATTATTTTTGTGATGATAGTAAATATCATCAAAGAGGGGATTGATAGAGCAAGCATCGCATCGCGACTTGCTCACGTCATGAACCTCGCCCGTGTGTAATCAATTTATAAAATTTGTACGTCTTACTAATCTTTTATTTTTATATTCGAACGAGGTAGAGGAAGCTTGCGTATGTGTTTTCTAATACAACTAATCCATGTCTCTAAAACATGGCCTCCGCTTGGTAAATTTCTTCTGCGCATGCGTCAGTCACACTCACGTGACCTGACGTAGTTATAAGTTTGGTGGGAAAGGGTGCGCATGCGTAATACACCGCTTTCGTGAATAACGTGGTGATGCTCTTGTGACAGTGTATATGTTGCTAACATTTAAACTGCATAGTATATTTTTATAGTGATAAGTTTAAAGTACACAACCCATGATGTGTTTTTCATACCGTCACTTCTATGTTTTAATTTGTTTTCGCTTACTTTTCATGTATCCTCGACTCGGAGGGGTGCTGGGCTGGGGAGTCCATCTTGGAGGGTATTTCTGCGCAGACTCGCCAGAAGCTGCTATGGCATTGAACTCAGGCCAAAGAAGGTTGATGCCAGAGCCACCCTGGGAAAGGACACCTTCACCCAGCAGAAGCATCATGATTATGCTCTATTGTAACGAAATGTATTCTCTTCATTGTATTCTGTGCGGCTTTCTCATGGGAACCCCAATCTTGCTAGGCGGTGCCCAGAGATGTAAATTAGGCCTCCAAATAGTCTATTCTGATTGGTGTGTTACCCAAAGCCTACCTTAGGACCAATCCAAATTGAGGGATTCTGACACTTTGCAACATTGGGGGGTGGTACACCGTCCCAAAACAGTATAACTACCCTGGGTTCACCTAGGGAATTTGTCCGACTTGTCTGGTTTAGCTGACCTGTCACTGAACCAACGCACTCAATAGGTGACTGAAGATACAGAGTACTGCGGAGCACTCTGTCCGAAATTGACCATAGACTAAGGTTTTACTAAACCTTAAAGTGCTGGCGGAGCACTTTGCTGGGAGTTCGCTGACCCAATCGGGGTCGTGATCGATAGCTGCAGAGAGGGTGGAGCGCAGGCGTTGCTTCCGAACTGTGGGTGCCGGTCCTGTCCTGAGGGTCCTGTCCTGAGGGTCCTGTCCTGATCCTAATCTGGTCTTCCTGTCCTGTCCTGGGTGTCCATTCTGCACCTGCTGTCCATTGAGGGGTATCCTTCCTTGAGGGGTTCCTGTCCTTAACTGACCCTTAGCCAGGGTTTGGTTTTCACACCAGTCTAGGTAAATATCACTCTGAATCTCCTGAAACTGCACCTTTCTATTTTTCTGTCTTTTGCTTTAATAAAGACATACCTTTGCATATGTTAATCTTCCATGTTTTCCGCAACCATTGAATCATAAAGTCATTTGCATTTGTTTCATAACGTGTTCCTATGTTACCCTACCTGTTAGAAATTATATTTTGCATTGCAGTTTGTCCTTTCCTGATATGGTCTAGAACCGCCTTACTTAAACTGTCGAAAGAACTTTTGCCTTAAAGCATAGCGTGTCTCTCTCCATAGACTCTCCTATAGTTATATGAATGTCCCGAACTCCTGTCTCATTCCCTTGAAATAATTCTAGAACACTAGTCCTAATCAAAGCCTATCCCATCATTAGTGATTCATCTTAAACGTTTTAATTCCTGATCCTTCATTTTAAGAGTGTCCTGGTTTTCCATTAGTTTATAAATGGTTGCACTGACTTATTTGCTATTCAGCTATGTACTTTCTGTTATTCTGATTATCGATTGCTTAATTACTGTGAATTTGATGATTTCTGAATTTTACTAAATTAGATAAAGACTTTAAAACTTCCAGTTGTCCGTGGTCATTTTACAAGGTTTTATCGAATGTTATTTGTTGGGTTTGTATTTTGCTGCCTTTCCTTTTACAGCTAGCTCCCTGATCCATTGTGGTCATAGGTACCCGTGTCGGTGGATGGTAAGTCGGGTACGCTGAGGAGTAACGAAAGGAATTCCCAATTATCTGATAGCAGACCGTGAGGTCATCCGATCAATGTATATGGTGATTTGAAATATATGGGCCCGAAGCCGGAAGTGGCGAAATTATTGGTCGGGTGACCCGCGCGCTCTATCAACCCCATGACTAATACACCGAACTTGGCAGCTGGACCAGCTATTGATGCACCGCCTTACAAGGCGGACCATTCGTCAAAGGGTTCTACCATATTGAGCCACAAATAAAGCAAGGGATTCCTGAGTCTCATAACAACAACCAAATAGTCATTGGTCGAAATTCCTTGAATTTATTTGCAAGTAATAAGAACAGCCATAGGAAGATTCTACAGGGGCAAAGGACCGTGCAGATACTGGGTCGAATCAGTCTATCGGTCCTTTCCGTTTAATTCATCCAGATAAGGAAGGCATGAGGTTGGACCTGCAGCAATCCCCCTATACTATATTCCCGGCCAATGTCCCTCATATATCACTGCAGGCGACTGAAACATGGAACGCATTGAGAAAAGGCTCTCTTTTGACTCTTTACTAAAACCGGGCTGACAGAGGCTTTGTTTGGAGAATTTAAAATGGCTAGAAGAGTCGGGTGGGTAGGGAGAAGGTATAAAACATTTCCTGGAGATTGCATAATCTGACTTTTAGAACACCACAATTGACACAAGAGATCCTCTCCAGACTTCGCAATGATTATATTTTAACCATGGACATTAACATATTACCCCTCGATTATTTGTATCCCCCACCGAGCCAGATGCAGACATACCACCGGCCGAGAGGTCCTTATAGTGTCCCACCACACACATTTGGTTTTCCCGTGCAGAACAGATTTGATATATATTGCCCACACTAGAGGACATCGATTGACTTGATATTCCAGATAACCGCATAGATCCAATTATGTTTGAGGCGAAGCACAACATCACTTCTGAATTGACATCCCATGACTCAATGGAACTTACTCTTGCTGACACAAATGTAATAAATGACGCAGACATCCCTGTTCCATTCTATAAATCTAGACCACTTGCAGATCACCACACTAGTTTAGATACTGGTAAACTCAGTACTGTGCCTAACAATCAAGTACAGGGAAGGACATCATCATGCAAAGTATTATTTTGGAATGTGGCAGGCCTGCTTGCAAAACTTTCTAGATAGGCTTTGTAGAAGTTTTTGATTTATTATGCTTTCAGGAAACCTGGGTAGACAGCAGGATGCATAATAATGGTTATAAAACATGTCATACCCCGGCAGTATCATCTAGTCATGGGATGAAGAAGAGAGGTCTATGTATTTATGTTTCTCACAGGGTGAACGTCAAAAAATTTGAATTTACGGTCTCAAACACATATTATCAGGTATTGAATAGTGATCTATTTTAGACATAGACACCACAGATCAATCTAAGCTAACTTGGTGTCCCACTTTGTTTTTAACCATTGTCTTATTGCTCCATATTAAACTTTTAGGGAGTTAAATAAAGACGATTTTTAAGCACACCTTTTCACTCACTTACATAACTGTTGTGAATAATCCTGCTCCACTGTAAACAGGTGTTGAATCACACCCGGGTAGCATTCGGCTACTCGGGTGGGACCCCAATGATGAAGCATGTCACCAACTTGGTTGGTGAGTGAGGGGTCTTTTTAGAAAAGGAACTCTTTCCTTTTCTTCGATGTTTACCTCCTCATTTTGTTGATATTCTACATCCGCGGGGTTTACTCCTTTATTTGTTTTTGGTTGATATACTTCCACCACACCCAGGTGAGAGAAAGCAGAGCCAATGTGACAAGGAGAGCAAAAGAAGGTGATGCAGTGTACGTGCTCATATATGGGTATTCTTACTTTCAGTTCCCCATTACTGTCAGGCTTTCCCCTGCATTGGTCACACTCAGGCTCTCATGTGAATGGGGAAGGGGGAGAGCTCGGTGCGATAAAGAAAAGGGAAAAAAAAATGGCTACACAATGAAGAACAACATTACATGCTTTTATGTTGCAGTTAGGAGTCTGTGTCTTTTCTCAAGGGAAGGGAAGGGGTATGTTTACGTAGTATGACCCACTACCTTAACCTGCCACCCACTGGTATCCTTTGTACCTGCAGCACATACCGCCTTAAGCCGCAACTCTCCGGAGTTGCGGTGGCTCCTGCGTGTCCTCCGGGGACCACCACTCTTCCCACCACACGTCAGGGGCTTCTCTGGCCTCATCGTCCTCAGTGACAACGTCGTCCTCAGCAGCATCCCGGTTGTTGCTCTCCTTCCGTACTGCTACGTCACCCACAAACTCCCCCTCGTTGACGGTCTCCGTCCTCTTGACATGTTCCCCATCCTCGCGGGCAATCTTCCTCGCGTCTTCCTTCCTTCCAGCGTCTTCTTCCTGGATGTTGCCCCTCTTCGCTGTCTCTGTTCCCTTATTTCCTCCCCTCCTTGTATTGGATTTGTCCTCGCAGCTCACATGCTTGCCTTGGGGTTGATTGCGATATTTCCTCACAACTCTCTATACTCAGAGTGCCATTTGTTGGTGTTGTAACCATTACTACATTCCTTTCTGCAAGAGGATGGGGATTCAACGTGGCCTCCTGGTGGCAGATTCCTGCTTGACCATTCAGTGGGTTTCAGCACCGTATGTGGTGAAGATTTCCAATAATCAAGGGTACATGAGGTTTCTGACCTGACCTATCCCTCAAGTGTATGGTCTGTGTGGCTAGCCCTCTCGTATAGTCTCTTTGGCTGCCAACAGTGAGGCAGTCCACGCTCCCTGTAACTTAGCAGAGTATTTCCCTCAGCCTGCATCTTCGCTCATTATTTGCAAGTACCCGTTTAATAGAGATGTAGTCCCAAAAGTTCTTCCTCAGAGAGATTTTCAGAGAGAATCAGTGTGAAGCATTCATATGAATTAAATTATCACTTTTTGTGCCAACCCATTTGTGCATGACTAGAAAATAAAATTTAGAACACGCTGCAGCAAAGAAACAGCAATCTTACAAATTGTAGAAACAGCCCACCTGACCATGGAGAAATGTGTGCCTTCTCTTCTGATACTACTGGACCTCTCAGCTGCCTACAACACTATTGATCATCCCACCGTTATCCTCAGCATGAAGTCTGGAATGGGATTCACTGGCAAGTCTTTCAGTGGCTATCCTCCTATCTGTCAAACCAACAGCAGTTTGTTCCCCTTCACATTAGAAAATATCCCTATTATCTGCAGAGACCCCGGGGTTCCATCATGTTGTCTAGCATCTTCAACCTTCACATGAAGCTTTTTGGGACTCTACTCACTGGATACCAGCATCACAATTCACCATTATTATGACTGAGCAACTCTACTTCAAAGTCCCCACTGCTCCAGACAGCCAACGCCTCAAGAACTGCCTACCCCTCATCCAGAGCTGGATCCTGCACCTATAGGGCCTTGATGATTTTTCATGTTCCCTCATTGTTGTTCCTGAAGCTGTATCTGTTTAGAGGTCTAAGGTACTTCCATTGTGAACCATCACATTTTAGCAGTCAGCTTTCACAAGTAATAAACGTTGAACATCTTTATTCTTCCCACTGGATCAACAAGGTTCAATCATCAGAATAAATAGCCGCCATCTTCACCACACTTGAAAAAAAAAAGGAAAACTAGAGTCTGCAATGGCATGCAGCTCCCTTTAAGTTTCTGGTCTTTTAGCCCTTCACGTACTTCTGGGCTTACTGGTTCTGTATGGTTGTTTGTTTGCCATATTCAGCTTGACAAAGGTTGAGCCTCCTTGAGAGTCTTCACCTGCTGCCAAAGTTTTCAAGCTCCTAGTGAAGGTTTTGTTCCTGTGATTGTGTAAATGATACTCATCATGATAGCGCTAGTGGATTCATTGTTTGAGAGTTCAGGGAATCTCTCACGCTTTCCTTTTTAAGGTCTGCAAAGCAGTGATTATTTTTCTTACTTTCTCAAGCCAAAGAAGGATCACCTGGTCGGCACAAGCTGATTGAAGCACCTTCCCTGTGTGGCTGATGTCCAACTTGGATGCCAGCACTCTTTTCTGGCTGAAGACTAGCTCCAGAAGTTCTTAAATGTGCTAGCTGGTCGTCTAGCGTATCAGGATATTCTACTCTGACTCTGTATTCCCATACTAACAGTGACATCTCTGCAGTGGTGCCTTAGAAACTCAATGAGCTGTGATCTTTTCTGCTTTAGCGAATATGGCCACGTACCTTTCAACTGGTGAGCCAGGTCAGCCAGACGTAGAATTTGTTTTTTCCTTTTCAGACCCCTTTTCCCCATAAAGTGTAATATACTCCATATACTTAGCCCCATGGCCATGAAGGTATGCTAGTTTGGTAACTGAAAAAGGTAAGTTGTCCCCGAGCATAAACAAACAATTTTTAGTAGTTAAGAGAAAAGATGAACCAAATCAAATTCTTTCTTTTGCAGAGTTCATTAAATCAGTTCTTTTTATTTTCTTTAGCTTTTCTTTTCTCTTCACATATCAAATGATCTTCATCATATTCTCAATCTTCATAATCCAAAGAATTCATACAATATGTAGCCAACAGAACAGAAACCAATGCCAACACGTATTTCGTCACGGGTAACAGTCACCCAATGACTTCTTCAGGGCATAAAGGTATTTATCTTCAGAGGCACGATAGCCAATTCCAGAGAGAAAATATTTCTCATGTGATAATATAAACTCTATCCGTTTTCACAAATCAGAGTTGTTCAGGCAGAATAAAATAACCATTTTATCTGGGAGAGTACTCCCTTCGACTTCAAGTGGGTTCCAAATTCATAATCCTAGTTAGTTTGGTGACTACTTGGCCACGAACTGTGATGGTAGTGCTATATGTTGATCATGAAGGACATCTGTTTAGGTATCCACTTCAGAAGTGTTGTCCAATATGTATAATTCACTGGCTTTTGATCGTTGTTGGCCCTCAACAAGTCTCCGTATCGGTTCCAGTACTCCACTCACAATGGAATTTTTCAGAATCACCCTAGTTCTACCATAAGAACGCATTGCTGTCTTAGTAGTGCAACACATATATTAGAGCTCACACGGTCTCAGCCAGACAATCTTCTAGTACAATCAAGTAAGCCTTTAAGGTGCACTAAGGGATGGCACAGCATTTCACAGGCTGCCTCCTCTCTGTTGTGATGCATGCAACATGTTGTGGTTGAGGAAGTGAGAAGGGGTCAGAATGAGGTGTTTGTGTGGTGAGCGAGCCTGATTTCATGAAGTCGACCCTCTCTAAGGCTAGCAGGCAAGATAAGGACATTGCATGACAACCACAGTGTGAGCCACATAAACAATACCAGTCCTGGCTAGCTCACAGTGCGCCATCTGGACTTCTAAACCTTACAAGGTACCGAATGGTGCCTACAACCTCAGTACATGACAACATTGACTCCCCAAGGAAATCGTAGAAACTGATCTAACCCTTTCGTGAGTAACTTAGGCATGCCCAAAGGGAGATACTCAAATTGGAATTTCAAACATGTATGGAAGCAATACGATTCTAGTGTAAAATGTGTGCTTCAAATATTAATAGAAGGAGACAAAACAGGCCAATCAGCATTACTAAAATGGTTAAAAAAAATAAACAGTTCAACCATTGTGCTGATAAATCGATTACATGAGTAAATATAATTGTACCTATTCTCCTACCTAGTGCTTCCGATCCTAATATGCATAGAGTGTGCTGATCTGCCAGAATACCTTTAGAGTGGTCCAATTCCCCATTTACCTGAGGGTATGTGTCAAATGGGAGCCCGTCTTAGTGCAGTGCGGGCCGTAGTCCTCCTCATGAGGGCAACGAGATTCGGCTGGGTTGAAATTCCGGCATTGGGTGACCTCGACAGTGCCAGTAAAATGGTCCTTTCCTAAAACAAGGAGCTGGATGAATTTTTATAATAAACTTCACCCATACTCTGTGCCGGAGTTCTAGTGTGGCTGTTATTATTTATTCTACCTTTACAGAGCTGCTGCCGAACAGACAACAACAAACGTTATTTTGCGCAGTGAACGTAGTGCTGTTACAGAATTTTCATAGCCCTGATAATATGCCTACGAAGAAGTATAAATGTAAGCAAAAGCCATTTCAGAAAATATTATCCCATATGGGCGCGCAAGCAAATGTGTGCCAAGAGCCATTGTTTAAAAAAGATGTCAACTTTAAGTGTGAAGATGTAAAATGGTGGTGTTCTGTCCCCGGGTCCTATGAAACCACACAACAACTCCACTGATCACAAAAGATCCAGTGTGCCACACATGGATTTTCAAGGGGCCTGAACATCGTGCTCAAATTTACAGACTGAAGGTAGTAAGGCCCTGGCCACTGCCTGGCTCAGAGCAGCTGGCACATAAAAGCGTTAATCCAGACTAAAAGGAATGCCATGAGAAATCTGCATAGTAAAAATAGATCTGTAGGATTATTTCATGGAGATTAACTTGCAATTGCATACTATCGGCAAGGTGCTTTCATACAGTATATGTGCATACAGGTGTGAATGCTGTACCCCAACTGTACACTGCAACTCATAACTGGGTCCCTAGACATAAACTTCTTGAAGACAAACTTGAGGATAATGTGAACCATTCACTCTTTCTCATAGTGGATATACTGCCTTATGTGAATCCTGAAGAATGAGAGGAATGTTTCAAGTCTCTGTTCGACAATCCTCTCCGACATGGTGACCACCAACTATCCCGCACAACTCCCCAGGAGGGGATTAGTCTTGCTGTGATGAGGCAGGGGGGGGCTTCATCTCCCGTCTCCCCCTACGAGAGGAGCGCACTTAAGCATGATGTCAGCCCACGGCCCCCTGTAGCCACCAACAATCCCACACAACTACCCAGGAGGGGTTTAGCCTTGCTGTGACGAGGCAGGGGGGACTTCATCTCCCATCTTCCCCTGTGAAAGAAGTGCAATTAAGCGCGACATCAGCCCGTGCCGGGAGACGCGCGTGGGCAAAGCCCGGGCAAAGGGCGGGCCCATACTTGCCTGTTGGAGCCCGAAGGAGGCTGGGCTTGGCCCTCTCTCTAACACATGTTCAACAGGCGATGCTCGCAGAGAGCGAAAGATGGGGAAAGGTAAGGCTGTCCCAGCAGACCATGGAGGTGAGTCCATTAACACCTTTGATTCTTTTCTGTTAAGAGCTTCTGATGCACTGGAGAAAGAGATTGAAAATGCCACCCATAGGCTCTTCCTGGGCGAGTTCGGTCTTACATTGATACCACGTGCCCTCGGGAAAACTCCTGGGGAACATCCTGTGATGAATACAGACATTCCAGCTGAACACTTAATCGTTACCCGCCCCAAAGGTCTTATTAAACGTTCTACATGTTCAAATAAAGCTATTAGATCACCTACAGAACTGCCTATGAAGAAGAAAAAGGGAAGAGACTGAGCAGACCCAATAACATGGAAACGGCCCTTACCCCACTCCCCCAAACAGATCAGGAGGATATACTCCTTAGAGTTGAACAAATAATCGCAAAGTTCCTGTAGCCCGTTACCGAGAGACTCTCTAGAACAGAGTCAATTTTGACCTCACTCATAACGGGAGGGGGAAGACTTCCAGAGAGAGTAACCACCAGCCAGGTTCTTACCTTAACTACCCTCAACGTCATTGCTCTGGAGGGACTGGACCCGTGCCCGTCGATCATCGTCTCCAACATGACAGGCAGCAGATCACCAAAAGCTGTGAGTACCCCCAAAAGTTTTAACTGTCTCCCGAGTCTGAGGGAAGGAACCATTAAGACCGCCTCAATTGCTCCATCACCCATTTCCTCTACCTCCTCCTCCATACCTTACTACATCAATAGAGGCTGATCCAACACAGAGTTCTTCATGAGGACCTTCACAAGGCCCTCCTAACCAATCATCTAGGTTGGAAGGCATCAGAAAAACAGACTGGGAAGGACAAGATGGTCTTTCTGGGCCTAGGCCTAGGCCCCACACAAGTCTAGATCTGCCACCAGCAGCGTGTCCCTTTGTGATCATCCTGGCCAATACCCCAGAGCTGAAGAGCTCGCAAAAGGAATCCACTGAACAATTAACTTTCAAAGCTTATCACTGGATTAGTAAGCACACAGGGGGATGGTCATAAAATTTTACAAGCATTATAATGGCTAGGAGTGCGGGCTGGGTAAAAAATTCAGACAAGAAATTCAGAGGGGACTGTGTGTTTTAAATTTTAAATCCCACACAATGGCACAGAATCTTTTACGTTTTCTACCTAAGGCTCCATATTCGGTGTCCCAGATATTCGCCCAACCTTTGGGCTTTTTTTAATAAACCTGTAATCCAAACTCCCTGGGGAAAGGGTGTTAGAGACCAGGCAAGTCACCCCCATTTAATGAACAATCAATCATTACTGTGACTAATACCTAACCCTATACCAACCAGCAACCCCTTTTTGCACTTGGCTGATTTGGAAGCCTGCGAGTGACAGATGACAAATGGGGCCACCAGACACAATTTTTAACAGTGATAGAGAGGGGATTGTGAATCCTTCACTAACCAATGTGGGAAATGATCGGTTAACGATGATTGTATGAAATATTGCAGGGCTCGGTCCAAAAAAATCTGATCAAATATTGCTCTGATACATCACTACTTATGATATCATTTGTTTACGAGAAATGTGGGAATTAGCCCCCTTTTATGTGGATGTTTCGTACCTTCTCTACTCCAGTGATAACCGCATGCAATGGCACACCACATTTCAACATATTACATTTGTTAGGCCCTGGGGGTAATACAATTCTCCTAATAAATTATTACAATAATAACTTTGATAACTTTGGGGGCGAAATGGCAAAAGTTGCTGATATGTCGGTGGGGAAATTAACATAGCAATTCAGAATTGCAAGAAGGCGCCAGGTATTCTAGGGTGAGTGACCTCAATGAGCATAGCTGCCCCTCGTCAACTAACACGAATTGTTGATTATTCAACGAGGCAGGTGCGGACATTGTGCACTTTACCCACAATCTGCATGGGGAGACCTTTAATTAACTCATTTTTAAGGAAGATGTAGAAATTATGAATCCTATTACTGAGGCAGCAGGTCAGTTACAGAATACTTTCAGGTCTATGTATCATGGATCAATCATTGATTATGTAATTGCCTCAGCATCCCTTAGCAAGACTATTACTGACCTAAAAGTAAACTTCTCTAGATTCATTGACCATGCAGCTATTAACGGCTGCTTGGCGTGGGAAGGGATACACGTCCAACAAATAATCCAGATAAAACCACGAATAACTCGAAAAAATGCCATTGTTTTAAAATGGGGAAAAATTGATAAGGAAAAACTTGTCCCTTCAGTAGTTGCAAAACCAATACAACAAAATCACAACATACCTGGAACCGAACAATACTCCTACTAATATCGTGACAGCCTTTGAGTCAATACTGTGTGAGGTAAAAAGTAGGTTACCAAAAAATGGTAAATCAGCATAACCAATTGCCCCACGGTGGTTTGACCAAAATTACACCAAAGCCCTCTCAAACCTACATAAGGCCATTAGGACCGAACCCAGACACTTGGCACAGGTTAAGCTATCACAGATCCTTTATAAAGACGTCAGGAAGGACAGACCACAAGTACTGAAGGAGTAAGCCTGGGAACAACTTCAGCAGGTCTCTACCTTAAAAAATTTAAGAAAGTTTTGGAAGGTAATTAATTTCCCATTTTTTAAATCCTCCCTTGACCCTAACCTAGATAGTCATGTGGATGGAGATTCATGGGTAGCTTACTACTCAAAAATATTTGGAATAGGGAGCAAGAGAAGCCAATTCCCCACAAACAGTATCAGTTTTAATCCACCCCCGTTCTTTTTATTAATCTTTTAGTGGTAAGAGAAGCCCTCTCCCAATGTACAAACAAAAGGCCCCGGGTCCAGGTGGCACTCCAATAGACTTTTTTACTGAGCTCCTGTACCTTTGGGCCCCAGTTTTGACCAATGTTTTAATGTGGTGGCTAAGGTTGTCCCGCCAGAGTCATGGTCATAATATATTATAATCCCGTTATTTAAAAAGGGGGAGAAATCGAGCCAAAAAAATATAGGCCTATCTCACTCCTGGACACCATGGCAAAACTAATGGGTTGGATCCTACTGAATAGATTGGAGGAATGGGCTTCAAACAACAATGTCCTGATCCCCACCTAGTAGGATTTTAAGAAGGGCAAAGGCACCCAGGACCACTGTTTAAATCTGAGCTCGCTTATTGCTAAGTACTCTCAAGCTAATCAAGGCAACCTTTACCTGGCATTTATGGACCTCTCAGCAGCTTTTGACTGAATTTGAATTGAATTTAAAAAAAATTGTAAAGCGCACATATACCATGCGGTTTCTTGGCGCTAGGGCGAAGCTGAGAACCCAGTGAAAAGGGGCACAGGATTTAGGATGGGAAGGCTTGGTGAAAAAGATGAGTTTTGAGAACCTTTCGGAACTCAATGTAGGAAGGAGCGGATCTGACAGCTATGGGGAGTGCGCTCCAAAAGGTAGGGGCAAGTACAGAGAATTTCAAGCCTCCCGACCTGCTTTTCTTAAAGCGGGGTACAGAAAGGAGGGACTTGGTGGAGGAGCGTAGCTGTCTGCCGGGGCGGTAGACAGTGATGGCAGAGGAAATAAACGCGGGGCGGACCCAGCTAAGGCCTGAAAGGTTGTACAGCCCAGCTTAAAGAGGGCCCGTTCTTTAATGGGTAACCAGTGAAGTGATTTAAGTGTGGAGGTGATATGGGAAGATTTGGGTAACCCAAAAATCAGGCAGGCCACCTGATTTTGCACCAACTGGAGGCGTCGAAGGGCACTGGCGGGGACACCGTTATACACAATGTTCCCATAATCCTGTCGCGATAGGACCATCGCCATTAAAATCAGTTTTAGTGCAGAGGGAGAAAAAAACGAGAAATTTTGCGGATAGTACGAAGAGTAAAGAAGCAGGAGGAAACTACAGAGCTGATCTGGGCGTGAAGTGTGAGGTGTTGATCTAGGGTGATCCCAAGTATTTTGGCAGAAGGTGACGGTGAAGGTGGGGAACCTAAGGAAGGTGGCCAAAAGATGGGAGACCAGGGACTGCGACTGCCCCCGGTAAGGACCAACTCAGTCTTATCCGGGTTTAGTTTTAAATGATTAGAGATCATCCAGTCCCTGATGAACAACATTACGGATTGAAGATTGTGGACAGTGGTAGGGGAGTGAGAAAGATTGAAGATGAGCTGGAGGTCATCGGCGTAATTGTACACCGTGACCTCCATCTCTTGAAGTGCAGAAATAAGGGGGAAATGTACAGATTAAACAATAAGGGGGAAAGGGAGGATCCCTGAGGGACACCACACTGAACCTTACGTAGAGAGGCAGTGAAATCAGCCAGGCGGACTGCTTGGGTACGCTCTCTCAAGAAGGAGCTGAGCCAGACCAACATCAGGCACCCATGAGACTGCATGGCTCATCATCATCTGCGGAGAATTATTAAGGAGATGGGGGTTAATGAGGCCATTATTCTTTTTATTAGAGAACTCTTTTTATTGGAGAACTATACTCTAGGGCAGCAGCTGGTGTCTGCTATGGGAAGTAGGGATAGTATACTAGGTGGTGCCCTATTACTAGGGGGGCCGCCAGGGATGTGTCCTCGCCCCGTTTCTTTTCTCCTTGTACACTAAAGAGGTAGAGGCACCCTTGTTAGATTCAACCTCTAACATCCCAAAGATTAATAAAGTCTGCAATCCCATCCTGCTCTACGCGGACGATGCTATTTAATAGCATGCACAGGCGTGGCGCTCCGGAAGCTTCTAGACACCTATGTTAACTTTATGCATAAATTGGATTTGCATACTAACGATACAACATCTTTTATCTTGGTGACTGGGACAAAGTTGAAGAAAGCTCAATATTTTTAGATAACGGGTCGGAGAGTGGCTCAGACAGACACATTCTGGTATTTAGGAGTGACATTTGATAGTCTGCTATCAAGGTCCCATACGGTGAGAAACAGGGGCCTATTGTTAGAAAAAAGTATTGGCACTCTACTTTCTTTTATTAAAAAGTTAGGTTTGAAACCATTAGACATTCTAAAAAAGGTATACTCTGTCAAGTCCACAAGAGTAGCAACTTATGGAGCTGATGTGTGGGGACATATTAAGCATGCAACACTGCAAACAGCGGAAGATATTTTCTGGAAGAATCTGGTGGGCCTCCCTAAAATTAGTTCTAACTACAATTCCCATGTCGAGCTGAATGTTCCTTATATGTCAGATCAGATATCACTGGCCTCAATGCTTTTAGGCTACTCCATATGGAGAAGGGATTCTGATGATCTAACCCAGCAGTTCCTGGTGGACTGCCTTGCTTTGGAACATTAAAAAAAATCTCATGGCCATTGTATGTGAAAAAGAATCTGATCGCCCTAGGCCTTGAAACCATTTTTTGACACCAAGGTCTTGCCAGAAATTCTCAAAAAAAGCTATTAAGGAAAGTTTTTTAATTTACACGGAAGAAAGAAGGAATCGACTCAACAGTTCTAAATATATGGTGCGAGTATACCGTGAGGGACCAACACTAATTGAGGGGCAATTTTCTTATTTGGTGCCTGTGACAAATCCGCACCAGAGATTTGTATTGTTGAAGTTTAGATTAAATCTAATTCCCTGTATGTTGGGTTACCCCCTGGGCATCTCTTCATTACAAGCTTTACCACCATGCCCTTGTGATGCTGTGTCTACCCAACCTGCCACACACATCATTTTATTCTTCTGTAAATGTTTTCTAGAACAATGCAAAATATTTATTCTCTCACTTATGCACAAACATACTTTTGGACAATACCGCCTTGGTTTGTTGTTTTAAAAAACGCTGCTAGATCACTTATGCCTTTCCTTAAAGACCAGAAGATTGTACCACACTTCAGAACTAATCATAGCTTCTCTTATAGTGTTTCTAGACTGTTTTTTTTATTTTTTTATTTTATCTAATTGTTGATGAATTATGTCTTTATTCTTGAACTTTTATGATCTGTAAACACAGTTCGAATAAAGTAATTTCTGAGATCTGGTGACCTTCCAGTTACTATGCTACACAGCACACTTAAGGGGTCATTAGAAGGTCCGCCCGCCATCCTACCGGGAAATGGGACTGCCCGCCATAAGGGCGGGGGTCCCGTGGGGGCAATTAGGATGCGCCCACCACAGTGGCGGGTGCATCCTGCATTCCTGTCATTGTGGGGAGCGGTGCACTCAGCACCGCCCGCCACAATGCCAGGAAGGCATGTTGTGCATGGAACTGCTGGGGGGTACCTTAGGTACCCCCCATGTGCACCCCCACCCCCCTGAGTACCTGGGGGCCCGCAACGGGCCCACGCAGTCCATTCTCGCATGCCTTTCCGTGGCGGCAATGCCGCCACGGAAAGGCATCTTTCTGCACCAATCGTAATATGGATGGCGGTGTCTAACAGACACCGCCACCATATTAAACCCTTTTCCACCCGGTCAACTCGTTGACCAGGCGGAAAAGCGGCAGACGGTCATCCCGTCCACCACGCCATGGCTGGGAGAAATGGGTGGCGGTCGGGCTCGGATGTAGGGCTGCTAGATCACTTTGTTTGCTATTTTGATCCATCCTTTTTATGCCTTTCCTTAAAGACCAGAAGATTGTACCACACTTCACAGTTAATCATAACTTCTCTTATAGTATTTCTAGACTGGTTTTTTCATTTTTTTTATTTTATCTAATTGTTGATGAATTATGTCTTTATTCTTGAACTTTTATGATCTGTAAACACAGTTCGAATAAAGTGATTTCTGAGATCTGGAGACCTTCCAGTTACTAAGCTACAAAGCACATTTAAGGGGTCATTAGGATGACGGGCGGACTTTGTCCGCCCGCCATCCTATCGGGAAACGGGACCGCCCGCCATAAGGGGGGGGTCCCGTGGGGGCAATTAGGATGCGCCCGCCATAGTGGCGGGCGCGTCCTGCATTCCTGTCATTGTGGCGGGCGGTGCACTCAGCACGGCCCGCCACAATGCCAGGAAGGCATGTTGTGCACTTCCATGCACAACATGGCAGGCACCGCACGGTGCTTGCCATGTTGTGCATGGAACTGCTGGGCATGTGCACCCCACCCCCCTGAGTACCTGGGGGCCCGCAACAGGCCCCTGCAGTCCATTCCCGCATGCCTTCCCGTGGCGGCAATGCTGCCATGGAAAGGCATCTTTCTGCACCCATCGTAATATGGATGGCGGTGTCTAACAGACACCGCCACCATATTAAATCCTTTTCCGCCCGGTCAACTCGTTCACCGGGCGGAAAAGCGGTGGCCGGTCTTCCCGTCCGCCGCGGTCCCCCGCCATACTAATATGGCGGGGCGAAATGGGTGGCGGGCGGGCTAGGATGTAGAGCGGATTGACACCGCCATGCGGGCGGTGGCGATCCGCCCTAAATCCTAATGGGCCCCGTAGTGTTTTTTTGTCCACCAAAACAAAAAGAAAAAGAGCTTTGCTCCAGGCACATTAATGCGGCCGCCTTTCTTTAACATGAAAGAACAAAAACTACAGTGTGCAAGTAAACAACCACAATCTGACACTGAAATGCAAACAAGCAACAATTATTCTAAATACTTCTTATCTAGGTGGGCTAACTTAGGGCGAACGAAGCTAACACAAGGAGATGATGGACGGATCGCTGGAGATGATGGACGGATCGCTGAAACTGGGGTTACGAAGTGAGCAAAGGAACGATGATGGATTCAACCCAGATTTGTGATTGGGGTTAAGTGTGCTACGTCCATCATCTATTTGTGTTTGCTTTATACGTCTTAAATTGGCTGGGTATGCCTAGAAGTGGGTCCCTTGCTGAATTTGCCACTGGATTCAAGCTAACCTGGCCGATGAGGGGTGTTACAGAGAAAACTGATTTGCATATGGCTGGGTCTGAACTGGAGTGGCGAAGTGAGCTAAAGAACGATGATGGATTCAACCCAGATCTGTGACGGGGTGAGTGTCTGAAAAGTTTCAGCGCTCCGTCCATCATCCCCTTGTGTTTGCGTACATAAATTGTGATCAACCAATCTTCTAAATCTTTAAATTAAGGATTAAACTGCAAATTCACCTAAAACGTTCCACCTCTAAAATAATGTACTGTACCAACACAACAGAATTATAGAAAGGTAACTGTCAATAGGGTTTGTCAAACCCTATTAAGGGGGCCAAAGGGCAGGCGGAGGCTACAGTGTCACAACCGTGGTGGTTTGGGTTATTTGTTTCTGGTGTCTTGGGGTCTGCCCTAATTTGGCTCTGCAAATTGGGCCTGTACACCCACCCTTTCTGCACTTGCCAGAGAGTGAGCAAGTAGTAGTTTGTGGGGGGCAAGAACTCAGAACATAACGAATAGGACACGTTACAACTCAAACATTTACAACGCATGCCTTTACAATGCAGAATTTTACATTGCAACATCCATTACAACGCATGATTTTACAACGCATGCCATCACAATGCTTTTTTAGAAATTACATTTACAACGCATTCCATTACAGCGCATACCATTACAATGCATTCCATTACAACACAGAATACTTTTAGGGTAACAGTAGGGTTGGATAGTGTTGGGGTAAAAATGACTATTCCCACTCCAGTGAGTGCAACAGTAGGGTAAGTGTTGGATAGTGTAGGGGTAAAAATGACTATTCCCACACCAGTGAGTTCAACAGTAGGGTAAGTGTTGGATAGTGTAGGGTTAAAAATGAGTATTCCCCATTACTTACCTTATAACGCGTTGTAATGGCATGCGTTGTAGTGACATGCGTTGTAATGGCTGCGTTGTAATGGCATACAATGTAAAGTATGTTGCGTTGTAAGGACTGAATTATAAATGTAGAGTGTTGTAATGACTGCGTTGTAATGGTTGTTTCCCAAATATAACAGTCAACCAACAGACACAATAATATACTGTTCCGCCCAGTACTCGATATACAAAAAGTGAAGTACTTTAATAGCACAGCAGAATATAATATTACAGACAGAAATGGGTTTCAGTTGCATGCTTCTCCAACACAATAGCCTAGAAATAATTCATGTTGCACCTGCACCCACCCGTGGTCCTAGTTCAGGAGTGGCTGTTCTCACTGGTTACAACACTGTCAGTTCAGTCTGTATCTTTCTATGGAGATCACAGTGGCACTCATGCCTCATTTTAAAACGACATTTTAAAGCAAGACACATGCTCAGTCTCTCAAACACGGCCTTGTGTTTTACCTGTCCATGCAGAATGCAGTTTAGCACTGCGATTATAGTGATGTGTCCTTCGGGGTCACATGGAAATGTCCCTAGCAGTGGGAGCAGGGTCGTGGTTGCAGACTCACCTCTCAGGTCACATAATTCCAAATAAAATATAGCAGGCCTGAGTCCTCTGTTGTCCTTCTTCAGCTGTTCGTTGGCCCAGGGCTGTCGGGAAGTTCTTTGGCTATATGTTATATCGGTTTGCAGCTTGACTGCAGCAGCAGAAAGGCTCCTTGGGACATGGCAGAGATTCTAGATGGGTGAATTGGATCTTGGAGGATTTGTTGCTTCACACAGTTGGCCAAACGAACTACAAAGGGAACCCGTGCAACCCCACTCAGTATGGGTCAATTCCGGGTATATTATCAAACAGAAGTCAGCCTCTTCTGGGTATTCCACATACTGGGAACATGGCTCTGCCTCCACTCCTGGATGGTATCTCCTCCTGCAGGACCAGACACTCTCCTTCCCTCTCTGAGCAAGCAGAAATCTAGGTGAAAGGCAGACACAGCCTCTCCCATAAGTTGAGCAGACTTAAGGTGATGTGCCCTCACCACAGAGAAATGGACTGTCATACTAAAAGCAACCTTGGGTTACAGCAGCTATTAGAGTACTCTGCAAAGTACTGCTTATCTTGGTCAATAGGTACTTGGAACTGGAACAAAGGGGGGTAGTTTGCATCCCACTTTTATACTGTTTTTGCAGAGAGAAGATGTTGATCAACTGTCTACAGTCCTGGAACCAGTTTGAGGTAGTTCCCTTAAAAATGCCACTTTCTGTCTGTAAGTGCAGGCACAGCTTTTGTGCAGGGTGATAACGCTCACAACAGGTAGTGAGGATGCTGGCTTCAAGCAGGAGTATCCCAAACATGGACACAATGAACTGTGAAGACTCTGCAACTAATTGCCATCAACCTTCTTGAAGTAACAATCAGGCTGAGACCAAATGCAGTCCTACATAGGAACTTCCTCACCCTTAAAAATAGAATGGGCTGACTCACCAGTCTCCCCTGCAATCCACCAAAAGAGAGTTCTCAGGATAGACTAATTATCCCCTGCTTAATAATCCTCATTTACTTTCTAAGGGAAGCCCTGCTTCCCTGCCTCACTTCACTGTCTTTGTTTCCTCCCTTCAGCTTCAGGAATGCAGGAATACTCATCTACTGTCTGAGGAAATGGTATCCCTCCTCCATCTTGTGCTATGTCAAACCAAAGGAAATTCAAGATGGATCCTACTCGTTCCTGCAATCAGGCTCTCACCACAATACGGAGTCCTGCTACCAACCATCCCATACATATATGCACTCGACATACACAGGATGTCAACGCATGGGTCTTGATGTCACATTAACCCGTTCCGTGCTCGCGTTAGCCAACCGCCGATGCGAGCACTACCTTTTGGGTGCTGCGCACGACCGTTGGCCGACGCAGCCCCGCCCACTCTGTAGAATGCCCGTGGTAAATGGGTTAAAGCAGAACGTTACATGAGTGGGGTTGGTAGGCCACACTCTCCTCGAAACAGAGAAAATGGTCAGCTCAGTTCTATCAGATCACATAAATTGGTGTGCTACCACCACCAATTTATTCCAACAATCTACAACATGTATGGTATGCCTATGTCAACAAATAAGGTACACTTGGTTTGCCCCTCCAGGTCACAGAATAGGTTCCAAACCTTGAAATTGCCATGGACAGGCTAGGCCTCAGTGTTCATGCTCAATTAGCACGCAGGCCGGGCCAACAAAAAGCCAGCATACCAGTTTCACGCGCAATTGGGTTACTCAGTGCAGGGGTAGGCACCGGTTTGCAAAGCAGGGGTCATTCCTGTCCCAACAGTGTTTCTTTCTTAGAGGGGTTTTAACTGACATTAGACAGGCCACAAGGGCAAAGATGGAGTTGTCGATAATGTCATTTGGAACTCAAAAACACAAATCTCTTATTGGCCCATGTTCACTTTTATGCTATTTATGGCCCCCCACTAGTGGAAGAGTAGATAAATCACAGCGAGAAAAGCACAACACCTACAGCAGCTTCCCACTCTGTGCTGTAAATTGAACAAGCATTGGCATAGCCAATAGGCCTCGCCTTTGGGACCTTATAAGTGTTTAGCCAGAGCTATTGGCTTTGCCAATGTTTTAAGCTATGTGTAGAGCATTGTGGCTGCTGTGCAGCAAGTTGAAAAGTTATGATAAAAAAGTGTTATAAGCATTTTTGTTACCATATATTTATATAACTCAGAAGCCATTATGTACAACTGAATGACCCGATTAAAAAAGAATTAACATAAAAAATGTCTTCTAGTTTTTTGTTCTTGCAGTGCTGGCAAATTCTTCCTGCCTGTTCTAATGCTTATTTATTTATTGTTGATGTATTTATTATGGTTTTCTTTGTTTTGTTATGCGAGGGGGACATAAACAACGGGGCGGTGGAGGTTGGGAAATAGTACCTGAATTACAACACAAGCAGCGGACAGACTTTAGGGGAGAATCAACAGATGCCAGATTCCGAGGGTAGACTGAGGTGATGCTGAGTGGTACTGAGTACTGGTTTGCTGATGTGGAGGTGATGCTGAATGATACTCAGGTGGTGCTGAATTATGGTGTGGTGTGTTGTGTCTCCGCAGTGGGCACCAGGCAGCAAATCACACTCGGGACACAGGTTGGTTATTTACTGATTCTTTTATTTACTTTCTCAGGGCTGCTGGTCACATACACGTCCGCCCCTGTGCCCGTCCTGGTCAGTCTGCTGTCCTTCCTGTCCCTAACCGGATGTGGTGTCCGGTGACCTGGTCACCTCCCTCATGACCCACAGGGTCCTAGTGTCCCCATGTCCTGTCGCCCCATCTGTCGGGTCACGACATCTCCCCCTTTGTTGCAAACAAATGTTCATAGTACAGTTCTACTGATCAGTTCCGCACCCGCACCCCTTTACAGCGTTTGCTCATCGTTGTGGTGAGAGAGAGAGAGAGAGAGAGAGAGAGAGAGAGAGAGAGAGAGAGAGAGAGAGAGAGAGAGAGAGAGAGAGAGAAAGAGAGAGAGAGAGAGAGAGAGAGAGAGTCCATCTGTCTGGTTGACCCGTCTCCCCAGTCTCTGAATCCTACGTTTCATCACTTAGTCTCTTTGTCCCCTTGCACTCCCCTTTTGGTCGCTGTTCTCCGCCATCAGCTTCTGCTTCTGTTCGTTGGTTGTCCTCCTTCTGCTCTCCGCTTGCCAGCCTCTCTTCGTCTGCTTCTAGCTCCTTGCCGTGTGCCCAATGGTGTGGGCCGGCTGGCGCCATCTCCGTTGTCTCCTCTCTTTCTACGGCCGCCCTTTGTTGTGTTTGTTCCCTCAGTGATTCTTTTTCGTTCTCTTCCTCTTTCTCTGGTCCCTGCGTCTTCTCGTTGCTTGCTCTCAGTGTGTCTTTCATTTTTTTTGTGTCACATGTCATGGTTATGAGACCCATTGTTTGGGCGGTGCTGTTGCTCAGCAGGCATGGTTCTGGGACATCGCCTTTTAACACATGGACGTCCTCTTTGTTCTTTTTGTCTTTATGCCTCAGTTCCTCTGTGAACTTTCCCAGGCTTGTTAGCGGTTCCTTTGACCCCCAGGTGAAAATCTTCACCCTGGACGCTCTCAGGGTCGGCTTGGCTTCCATCTTCTCGTACTCTGATGCACACATGACGTTGCATGTTGCACCACTGTCCAGTACAAATTCCGCTTCATGTGCTCCTACTCCTATCTTTGCCAAGTCCGTCTTTTCTTGGGTGCTTCTGCCTGTTGGGTGTGTTGTTTCTCCTTTTTCGTCTCCCCCACTCAGTTCTGTGTGAACCACCGACATGTGGTATAGTCTTTCCAGTTTCTCTTCGTCCTCTTCTTCGCCTGACCCTCGTGATGAACTTCTCCTTTCTCTGTCGACACACCTGACGTGTCTTGTTGTCTACTCTTGTTGTCTTCCTGTTCTTCCTCTGTCATCTCTTAATTGTACACCTTTGCACATGCTGGCGTAGTGGTTTCTTCCATTACATCTTTTGCACGTCTGGCCAAACGCTGGGCACGGGCCTCTGTGTGGAAATTCTATTCCGCACCTGTAGCATGTTCTTTCAGGTTGTCTCCTCTCTGTTTCTTCCCTCCAGTCATTCTTCCACCGGCCTGTGCGATATTTGTTTGTCATGAGGTGTGCGCTTTCGATTTTGACATTCTTCCCTCTTTCCATTTCTTTGGCATGTTCTGTTGCTCTCGCCTCTGCTCTCGCCAGTGACAGGATGTTTTCCAATGAGGTCGGTTCTTTTAGTATTCTTGCCCTGAATCCTGTGTCATGACAGCCTTTAATGATCCGTAGCCTTATTGCTTGTTCGTTGTCGAACTTGTCGAACTCACAATGTGTCACCAATTTTCTCAGCCTTGTCGCGAAGTCATCCAGTGTCTCGTCCACTTGTTGACACGCAATAGTAAATGTATATCGTTCGAAGTCAACATTCCGTTGTGGATCAAATTTGGCCGTTAGGCATTTCTTTAACTTCTCATATGTCTTTGTTTCTTCTGTTGGCAGTGTCACCAGAAGTTCTTCGACGTCATCCCCTGCTAAGTTCAGCAGTAACCCTAATCTCTTTCCGTCTGTTACATCTGTTGCTTCCATATATCTTTCAAACCGTCTGATCCACTTCTCCCACCTAATTCCAATTTGTGGCTCCGATAAGTTGAATGGCAGTGCCCTCCTGTATTGTGCGCTGGGCTTTGGGTCTGCCATTCTTGCCTTCTTGCCTTTATATGCTCTTTCCTCTTTCTGTTCTTTCGCTCCTTTGTGCGTTATTCTATGTTTCCTTTGCTCTTTGTCTTTTCTTCTTTTTTCTTTTACCGTCTCTTTTCTCTTTTCTTTCTTTCTTTCTCTTTATCTTCTTTTCTCTTTTCTTTCTTTCTTTCTCTTTATCTTCTTTTTTTCTTTCTCTCTTTCTCTTCTTTTCTCTTTTCTTTCCTTTTCTTTCTTCTTTTTATTCCTTTGCTTCACTTTATTTAGCCTCTTCTCCGCTTTCTTAGTCCTTTTTCCTTTCTTCTGGATCTTTTCCTTGTGTTCTTGCTTGTTTTTCTGTTTTGCCTGGCCTTAATATGGCCGCCCTGTTGGTTTCTATGGTGTTTCTGTATTGTGTCCCTTTTTCAAGATGGCCGCCGCTCTTCTCGCGAGATTTCCCGATCGAAATCTCACTCGCCTGACTCAAAAATGGGCTCCGATGTCGCTCCTTTCCTCCCTTATTTCTTGTACATCCAGGGTGGGCACCTGGTTCTTCCTGATGGTGCCGTCGATCACTTCCTCGTCGATGTACACGTCGGCTCGTTTCCCTTCGTTGCCAGTTGTCGTGTCTCCGCAGTGGGCACCAGGCAGCAAATCACACTCGGGACACAGGTTGGTTATTTACTGATTCTTTTATTTACTTTCTCTGGGCTGCTGGTCACATACACGTCCGTCCCTGTGCCCGTCCTGGTCAGTCTGCTGTCCTTCCTGTCCCTAACCGGATGTGGTGTCCGGTGACCTGGTCACCTCCCTCATGACCCACAGGATCCTAGTGTCCCCATGTCCGGTCGCCCTATCTGTCGGGTCACGACAAGGTGGTGCTGAAGTAGTGGTGTGCTGGTGCAGAGGTGATGCTTAGGTGATGCAGAGTGATACTGAGGTGATGCTGAGTGATACTGAGGTGGTGCTGAGTGATGCTGTGGTGCTGAGTTATGTGGAGGTGGTGGTGCTGCACTGGTGCTCAGGTGGTGCTGAGTAAAACTGAGTAAATGCTGTGTTGATGCTGAATTGCTGCTGAGGTGGGGTTGCGCTTGTGGTGGTGCTGTGCTAATGCAGAGGTGGTGCTGTGCTGATGCTGAGATGGTGGTGCGCTGATGTTGAGGTGGTGCTGAGCTGTTGCTGGGCTTGTAGTGAGGTAGTTCTGTACTGGTGCTGTACTGATGCTGAGTTGGGGCTGAGTTGCAGGTGAGAGTTTTGTATATTTCGTTTTTTTGGGGGCGAAGAGTTGTGAAAGACTGCTTGGGGCCTGAATGTGTACTGATCGACTTATTTGATATTGTGCATGCAGGAGTATGACTCGGCTGCCGGACATCTGTGTTTTTAAGGCAATCACGATATATCCGAGGAGAGATTCTATATTTGTTTCAGCAGCTTAAGTGTGTAATGCTTAGGGAGGAAGACAAACAATTAAATAAGCAGGGACAGACGGGAGGTGGTGTGGGGTGGGGAAGGCACAGGAGATAAAGTGAAATACAGGCCTGCTTGATCTTTATTACAGCATCTGAAGTGTGCAAAGCTTATTTAAAGCTGGTAACGTAATCTTTCAGTTGATTCTGAAGCCCTCACTATAGTCTCCTGCTTCAACACTTCAACACTTGGCTTGCTACTGCCCATGTAATATTTGTCAATAGAGGAAGGCCTGTGCACACTGCAATGGGCCACCATATGTGATGCCACTAATTTTGAAATGTATGCTCTGAGGATTTTTAAAACTTACGTCCTACAACTATGGTGGCCACTCTTGTTAGTTTAATCAGGTCCACTGGCACTAAGACTACATTACCCAGAATGGATTACGTTGTGTCGATGTATGGGCAGTGAGAAGAGACTGTGTGTCCAATGATGGTTTACTAGTTTGTTATTCGGAGGTTCAGTCTCTTTTGCTGTTGGTAGCTCTAGTCTAACATTACGCATACTGGTCTGAGTGAAGAGTGGTGGCCACCTGCCGTGGATGTCACATTTGCAAATAACTAAAGTAGAACTTCTACCCTTAACTAGGAAGAACAAGGAAAGGGTAGCAGGTGAATGTGAAGTGGAAGATGTGTGAATCTCTCATGGCAATAAATGGGTTTCATTGAGAAAATAAAAAGCATGATGACGCACACAAGGGAGAACCAATACAGGGGCGGAGGAATGAAGCATGAGAGAGAAAGCAACACAGAGCACAGGGGAGAAGCAGAAGACACTGAGCTTGCAGCACATGAAGGAGGCAGCAACAAAGAGCCTGGATATATGGGTAGGGGTGGAAAGAAGCGCAAAACGAAGAGCGTTGTCAAAACATGCATTCACATGGACTGCCAAGCAGGAAAAACAAGCAGCGGTCACGAAAGTGAAAGTAATGGCCAGCGGACGAGATAAAAAAAGGCAGATGGCGGGCAGGTGGCAGCTGCGAGCGTGCACGCAAGCTTGAAGCCAGGAAAAGCCTGTGGGTAGCACTTTCAAAACGCCCTTACTAAAAGTCGAGCAAGCAGCGAATGCGCTGCTCTAGACTCGACCTAAAAAGTATGGGGGTTTGTATTAGCAAAAAAGTAAAGCAGGCATTATCTGGCTGACATCAGAACCACTGAATACAGAAGTGTGGCTTGAAGATGTGGAGGAACGGCCACTAGAAAAAGTGATTTACTGAGGAGGAATGAAAAATTAGAGGAGGACTGGACTGGCTGGAGACCATTTGTCAGTCACCTACTGGACCCACCAGACACGCTGCTGCCCCGAGCGGAGGATACTAGAGAACACGAAGCTAAGGCCAAGAGACACATGGCTCAAGGCGTAAAAGCGCACACCACAGGACATACTATTTGTGTAATCATTCTGAGACATATTTCAGGCACCTCAACGAGATAAGAAATGGAGTAAATGCCCAGGGCCGGGTGTGAGTCCACAAACCACGATTTGGTTATTGTAACTTATTACAAGAATCAATGGGAATCAGTGTGATGAGAAAACATGAACAACTAAAACATGTTGCTATTTTAAAAAACTACATGGTGTCCAGATAGCCACCATATCCCCCTTCGCTAACTTTTTTTTTAATGCATTAATTTTATTTTTAATACATAAATAAATGCGTTCCTTATAGATACAAAACACCTCCCTATTGCAGTCTTTTGTCCTTATGGTACATGGTCTTGCAGCTCACATTTGTCTTAAATAGCCATTATGTCCGCCACCCCTCCCCCAATAACAAATGGAAAACTCTGTCCTTGGTATACATAACCTACTGCAGATCCGTCCATCTACAGGTTGCATTGGTGAATCCAAGAGACAGAGCTGTGTTGCCTGCCCCCTCCCAATCTAACTCCTTGTGCTCTTGCAGCCAACACAAGTGTCATAAAATGCCCCTGGGCGGCCCTCAGCATAGATCACTCTTTCTGCTTCCATGCACATGTCCATGCCCGAAATGGATGGCTATTTAGTCAGGTCTTGATGCCTTCCCCACATCTTGGCAATATCTCTATTGGCAGCCACGAAGTCTAGATAACAAAATAAAAGGTGGGCCCGTGTACGGTAGACATCACGCATTAAGGTGTTAAAGGCATACTGATATCCATTCTTGCTTCAAGTTCTTTGGTGATGATTCTCCAATAATTACCAAAAGGGGTGCGGTCCCAGAGAGTGGGGGACAGCAGGCATCTCCTATTATGCCTACCATGAAGATAGTGTTTGTAGGTATGATTCTTCAGTCTCGGAGAATGATGTCGAAGGACGGGCAGTGGCAGAAAGAGTAGTCTTGTGGAAGGAAGAAAGGAGAGGGTTATGTAGCCAACACATAGCAGATGAATGGACGGGAATACTTGCATCTTTTACTGAAACTGAAACACTATAGGATAATGTTTCGGGGATTTGGTGGTCTATGGATAGTATTGACGGATCTGATGGGCCACTTCAAAGTAGGGCCTGGTGATCCCAGTCGCCACAATACCAGAGAAACACAGATTGCAGGACATAAGGGTAGAGGTATAACTAATAGAACTAGTCACTTAAAGGGAAAAAAACAACAGAGGGAGTCAGACAATGATTACTAAATTAGTTCTGTTTTTTAGAGGTTACATCAGTAAAGCAGTCGTATACACAACAATATGTACCACTGAATTTACTACTTCAGAGGAAATAAGGCAGAGCCAGATTAAACCCTGTGGAGGCCCCTAGGCAGTCGAAATTTTGGGAACACCCCCTCCTCGCAAATTATCTCCTAATACCCAATGCACCAGATGTTTTTACATACTAACAGCTGCCAGAAGATGAGCTTTTAAGAGACTAACTGTTATGTGAATCGGATGTCTCTGGTTTATGTACTTTAAGTTCTTAAAGGGTACTTTACATTAATTCAGTATTTTCTCTATAGAGTCTTTAATGTAAAGTTTTTGTTTCTTTGATTAGATTAATTTTTTTTGATCTTTTGGAAACAACATTGAAGAAAGCTTGATTGTAATTTTCTTTCAAGATCAAATCAATATTATTTTGATCTGTTGTCGCGGGGCCCCTAAAAGGAGTGGGGCCCATAGGCCAGGGCCTACTTTGACTATCTGGTAATCCGGAACTAAAATAATGCAATTTCACAGAGTTAGATATAAAAACAATGATATTTTGCCAGACTATTCGATAACACTTGTAAATATAAGAACTGGAAGTTTGCATTGTGTAAACGTTGACATTATACACTAACTGCCCATAAAGAAATATTGAACGGGAAAGATTCCTCAGTCTCAGTCTCTGCGGTCTCGCTGCTGGGTCACCTCTTAGCACAAACCCCCACACATTACCTGTTTGCAGCTGAGCAGCCCATCTGTACGACCTAGCATCTGGGAGTGCTAGGACCCCATTGTACATGGACCTATGCAATCCGGTGTGTGTCCACATCCCATAGTAGGGCACGGGTAATCCTGTCAGTCTTATTAAAGTATGGATCTGGTATTATAAAAGAGGTATTTAGTAATAAGTATAGCAGTTTTGGAAACATGACTATTTATAATGTTGAAGCTCTCCCCATTAAGGACAGCGAAAGCCTTCTCCACCTCTCTGTGCACCCTGGTGTTATCAAAGGACCATCTAGCGTGACTGGTTGGGAGTTATCCCAATCCCTAAATAGCGGAATCAGTCAGTTGGGTGCTATCCCAATCCCTAAATAGCGGAATCAGTCCGTTGGGTGTTATCCCAATCCCTAAATAGTGGAATCAGTCAGTTGGGTGCTATCCCAATCCCTAAATAGCGGAATCAGTCCGTTGGGTGTTATCCCAATCCCTAAATAGCGGAATCAGTCAGTTGGGTGTTATCCCAATCCCTAAATAGCGGAATCTGTCGCTTATGACTGTCAGGTTGTAGTTGGTGTCACTCAAATGTTCGCAGGTGCCTGTTGCATGTAATACCAATGTATCCTGCATACCAAAAACTTCTTAAAGGAGTGGAATATAGATAAAGCCGCAGGAATGACCAGCCCCGGGTTTGTAAAATACAGCAGAATATCATCCACATAAAGGAAGATTTTTTTCGCACTGTCCCATAACATCAGGGAATCCTGTTGAGTCTGCCTGTAGTCTAACCCAAAACACTAAAGGCACTATACTGGGGTGAAGAGAAGAGGGAACACCCTTGTCTAGTGTCTTGCCCCAGGGAGAATAAGGCTGATGTTACTCCATTAACCTACACAGCCGCCCTTGGTGCCTTGTACAGCAGTGCCACAAATGTATGCCATTGGGTATACTTGTTAGGCCCTAAGTAACACCCTCAGATATTCTAACTCAGTCCCCTAAATATGCCAAATACAAGGCATAATAGCTTGTGTCCTAACTCCCTTCTGCACCACCTTCAAGAGTGTTCTCTGCACTCAAATCCAAAACACATCTGGCGTTCTTCCACCCTCCCCCACCACCATAAGTATTACCCTCCTCACTCCCACCCAAACAATAGCGTCTGGCAGGGAACGAGAGTAGGGGCGTGGGGGTGGACGAGGTTGCTAGGGAGGTACACATTTTTTTTAAAACACCTCCTTGCTGCATCTCGAATCCTCCTCCGCCGTCACTCGTCGTCTCTCTGTGGCCAGAACCAGAAAGCACACAGGCTCTCTGACTTAATCCAATCACAACGCTGCAATGCAGCATTGTGCTTGGTCTGAGCATTGTGGTTCGGCACTCATACAGGGAATGGGAGGCTGGGCATGTTCCCCACCAGGCTGTGTCATGCAGCCTGGTGGGGAACATGCAGAAGGCGCATGGCTGCTTGGCCAGCCCAAGAGGACCGGCCAAGCAGTCATGCGCACTTTGGAAAGCAGCAACCACTCCACCGCCCGGACGTCACTGGAACCCCGCAGCGCCCCACCCAACCTGGCTAATACAAAAAATAAAATGATAAGAACAGAAATTACGTATGCTATTATCATTTTATTTTTGGTTTTACACTGCTCCAAGAGCAGTGGGGTGATGCTCCTCCGCCACAGCAGAGGAGCCACCTCTGCACCCAAAGTATTAATAAAAGCACATCTTGGGTCTTACCGCCCACTCTCTCCACCCTAGAGTTGTCTTCTCCCACCCCAAACATTAAAAAACAATATTTGCCAACGCACTGACAAAAATTCCTTTGAGTTTCCCTGCCTCACCTTTTTCAGCGAAGACTCTGGAGGTAGCATCCACCAGCACACTGGCACCAGAGCCCAGTGCTTCAGTGCTTTGACCTCAGAGCAGCGTATAATATAAGCATGGGGAATAGCTCACTGGGAGCGGGCCATTATAGCTGGTTATTGTATGTTTTTTCTTTGCATCTATCCACCTACTTTTGAATCCTACAATGTATCTGAGGTCACCGGAATTAAGGAGTACGGCATGAGATTTATTTTTCCCAGGACTCCAGGTTCCTGCCAAAGTATATATGTATGATCTTAATGTCTGACTCTCAATGATAGCCAGTAGTGTGAACGAGGGTTAAGGAACCTGATTGTATGGCATTCTGATTCTGTCACAGATAGACACAGAGTCTCATTTTGTCCCCATTTGTCCCAGCCGCCTCATTTATTGTGCTGTGGAAGACAGAATTCTCTAAAGCACAGCAGCTTACCGCTTTGCCATTGTGAACTCTCATTCTGCAGACCAGAGCTGCTGGAAATGTTGCTGTAAGGGCTACCAATGTAGAGCGATCCCTCTAACACCATTTCTGCCAGCGTCCTTTCACTCGGGTCTACCATTTAAACCCTAGTGATCAGTCAGCTCAAAGTCCATAAATGTCCCCTGTGTGCTGGGAGAAAACTCCCAGTGCGTAGGAGACATTACGTACATTATTGCCAGGCGTACAACGCCCATAGGGCTCGAAGGGCTTCAGCATCCCCCCCCCCTCTCCGTCGTGTGTGTCAGCCAGGGCTGAGACAGCTTACTGCAGCCGCACCCGAGTGCTTCACAGGTCTTTAAAAGACCATTTACTTGTTAACGAGGATTTGTTGTTTTTTCACCCCTTCTTAGAGCCCCTGCATCTCCACTCTGCCTATTGCTGGAAAAATTACCCCGCCCCCCTGAAATGTGGCTCTAGTTGCGCATCTGATTATCGCTGAGGATGTCCTCTTGCTTTGCAGCCTATCATTATACTTTCATTAAAATTGATTGGATATTCTCCTACTAGTGCAATGTGTCCAGCCCAAATTAGAGATAAATCACTGTTACTGCTTAGCCACAGGAGTACTCACTGGTGCAACTTTTCTGACAGGATCTACTGTGTAACTATCTTCTTCCAGGAACCTTTAATTAAATTTGATATGTGGACAGAAAGCTCAATCCCAGATCCTATTCATCACCCTTCCCTAAAGTACAAATACCGTAACTGAGGATCCATAGGCTTCCATAGTGGTCCCCTCCACATTGTTTTACTTCCCTGGGACAACAATTGGACATTGACCAGACCTTGAACCTATCCCCTAACCTGCTTACACATCAGGACTTGGAATCTGCGGGACTTACCCCAGACTGTAGAGACCAAGCGATTTGGCTGATGCCCGGTGGAGCTACCATATAGCTAAAGAGGAGATGGGTTGTGGACTCCCTCCCCTCTGCCATCGCCTACCCAGCCAGACCTTAGGCAGATTTTCCCCCTCGTCTCTACGTATTATCTTCCTCCTACCCCTTTACCCTATCCCCTTACCCTTCCTTGCGCCATTCACCTTGTCCCCTATGTTCTTTAAATGCGTTTCTTGATACTTATGTAATTTTTAACTGATGTAAATTACAACATTATTGGTCCTCGTGTAAAGCGCTTTGTTTCCTTCGGGTCTAGCCAGCGCTATATAATAACTCATTAATTAAATATGTTCCCATTTAATACTCTTTCTCTCTTTGTCTACTTCCCTAGCTCCTCTCTCCTGAAACTCTCATCTTGCCTGCTAGTCTGCCTAGCCCCCTGTCCTTTGTGCCCTTTGACTAAGCACTCCTTCTCCCCTTGTTGGGGAAAGATCCAATAGTTATACTCTGGAGTCTCAGCAAACCCGCTAAGAGAGTCCACTGCGCCAAGGGAGCCACTCACAGCTGAGGTATGGTATCGTACCCCTTTCCAAAGCACTCCGGCTCCCCTTTTTGGGGAAGGAACCAGTATGTAAGCCTTGGAGTCTCAGAGACCGCTCTGAGAGAGTCCACTGCGTAAAGGGAGCCTCCAGCAACAGAGATAGAGAAGTGATACCACTTCCCCTGGGATCACAGCTTACTGGACTTTGGACGTTGCTTTGACTCGTCTACCGGTTTGTGTCCCCGTCGCCCTTCCCCTCCTCCTTCCATGCTGTGTCCTTCACCCTCCCCTTCTCTTTCCCGCCTTCATTACCTGTCTACTTCCCCAGTGCCTAATCCCCTCCCCAGAATCTATCCCCTTGCCTGCTTTTCCCCTTACGTATTTGTGCTTTTTGTTTATCTCGACCTTACTAGTAACTATGTTGCCATGCTCTATTAACTGTGTAACCTTTGTAACGATGTAACCTGTAACTATGATCTGATGTTCATGTAAAGCGCTCTGATACCTCTGGGTCTAGCCAGCGCTATATAAAACCTTTAAAATAAAATAAATAAAAAATGAGTCCAGACAAACGTCCAAAGAAATAGTCCATGTCTGGATATGCCACATGTAAAGCCTGAAAAATGTTCTGGGCATGTCGTTTGAAGATACAAGTCATGTGAAGTTCTACTTTTGAATCAGCTGTTGCTTAAACATACCTAAGTACATGGAGGGCAATTCAGATACAGCTTGAAGGTGTTTAGAAGGACCGACTGCAAACCTTTTTGCTTCCACTCAATGAAAGGGAGAAAATTCAGATCCCGTAATCCCATTAATTTTATTGTTTTTCCCTTGGGAGAGACAATCATAACATTTTTTTTAAATACCCTATTGATAGCATGGTTTGATAGGCTTGCTTTGGATCACAAATTTTTTATAGAAAAGTTCGCAAGTAGGATCATAGAAGTGAAAGAAAGTCTGTGACGAAGCCATGGAAAAACCTAAACAAAAGAATGACTTGAGCAGCCATGAGGAATATAATACTGAGATCAGGAAACAACATTTTACTGGCCTTCTTACTATACCTTCATTACCCTGTTGGCCACTCAGGAATTCAGCCCTGAAATTCCCATTGTTTGCAGACACAGACTGTATGGTCTAGAAATCCAAAAACACATCAACCTTAAAGCTTACAGCCAACAATCCTCAGTAAATATCCCGACTCTACACACCTCAGTAAATCTCCCCACTATTCGAAAAGAGCTTACCCCACACATCCTTGACCAGGTGACCCCTTACCATTCAAAATATTATAAATAGCAAAGGCTTCCAACCTCATATAGTTCCCAAGTGAATCCAAGCTCAGAGAATGCTGTGCTAGAGACCCAAAAAGGCACTGAAAGCCCAGAAATCAAAGTTCCCAGTGGCCGCCCAGCATGTCAGGCCCACTACTGCAGGCAGAAATGGCCCATCATCCAAGCAAAAGAAGACTCATTTCAAACCTGCATATAAGAGCAGATACTTCCTTAAAAGAAAAGCACAGAAAGCACGCCCAGAGGCCAGCACGGAACATCATGGGAAACTGAATGGAAATTATTTTAAAGGAGCAATGAGCAACGAGATCCCGACACAAGATTGGAAGACTTGGACTCTGAGATAGGGAAACACAGAAACTACCACAGAGACAGACCATGTGTGATAGGGAGGCAAAGGACATTGGAGCAGGGAGACAGTGACACTAGGGTAGGAACACATTAGACACTAGGGTACATAGACGTGGACACCGGGACGGGGAGACCTGGACATTGGAGCATGGAGACATGGACATCAGAGAGAAAGAGAGCGGGCGAGACAGAAAGATGGCAGAACTGAGGTAGGGAGACACCGGCGCCACAACAGAGACACTGACTCTGGAATAGGCTGACACAGATTGTGAGACATTGATACTGGGATATGAAAGGATTAACACGAAGGCGGGAAGACATAATCTTACACAGCGAGACACAGGAACGGTGATGTGGTGATGTGGACAGTGGCACTGGGGCAGACTGGCATGGAACCAGACAGATATGAACACTGACTCATGAAACACAACTCAGCAAACAAACACAACCCAGAACTCCCACATCAAAGAGGTCAAGCATTGGCCAACACTGCATTCTATAAGTAACATTACAAGTAGCAGAACACAGATTCACTGAAGGAATGAGCCTGGGAACTCATGGTAGAGACAAAGGCAAGCACAAGGTACAGAACACGAAAACACCAAAAGAAAGAAATGTAGAAATATAAAGTGAGGGAGCATAGAAAGACCTCATGAATGAACACATACAAAGTGGGAAAAGCAACATCCAATTAAAAAGAGAAAAGGGAGTGCCCATAATAACAGAACATGACTGTCGAGTTGACATCACCAAAAGAAGCGTGGAAACAACAAAGAGAACTGAAGCAGGTGGTCGAATGTGGGCATCAAAGAAGGAATATTATAACCTCAAGTTACATCAACGCCAAAAAACATGCAAAGCATGTAAGTAATCTATAAAGGAGCAAAGAAAAATGAACACTTGAGGAGAGCACTAATGCAGAGAGAAGGAGCATACAAACATAAATGGAAGGAGCCTGGGGGAAACACCTAGGAAAAGAGCTCAGAAAGTCAGATAGGATACAATAGGATAGAGAGTTTGCAAAGACCAAGGGAAATAACCTGGAAGGATTAGAGGAAGGTGACTCGAAACACTAAGAGAAGGTGAATGGAAACACCTAGGAATGAGAACGGGAACATCATAGAAAGCATGCACACACCGGGGAAAGACAAAGATGCATTAAAGACTTGAGAATGGTGTCGCCAATGGGGGCTTTGAAACGCCAAAGAAAGGAACATGGAACTAGCTAGTCAGAAAACAAAGACATCATGGGAAGAAGTATTCAAACATCAACAGAAAAGACATGACCCACGAGGGAGAGGTTCCTGGAAACAACAAGAGTAGGAAGACAAAGACAGCAGGAAAGCTGGCAAACAACAAAAGAAAGAGCATACAGTGCTGTGCAAAGGAATATAGTAATAGAAAAGGAACTGAGCATGGACCACTACATAATGGCTCTAAATCAATGAGAGTTGAACCAAAGAAGCACCAAAGAAAGGAGAATAAAAACATAAAAAGAATCAATACCGAGGTAAAGAAATGGGAGATTTGCGGGGAAAGCATGCATGGGAAAAGGATGGAAAATGGAAGGACCCCACAGGACAGAGGTCGGAAATGCTGCAGAAAAGACCAAGGGTGGAAGGTAAGTTCAAGAGAGGTGGCAGTAAGGTAAGATGCATGCTAGCCCTTTAAGAAGCAGAGGACATAGGCACCATGCTGAGAAGCATAAGGGCTCTGAAGGGATAAGAAAGTGGACGCTGAAGGAAACAGCATGGAATGTCTGAGAGGAAAAGCAGAGGAGCACCAAATGAAAGAGCAATTCATTGCAAAGGAGAAGCCCTAATGGAATGATCGGAGAACTATAGAAAGGGGTAGCAAGGTGCAGCGCGTGGAGGCAGCATGGAAGAAGCATGGCTGAACTGTAGGAAGAAGCACTGAAACCCCAAGGCAAGAAGCCTGGATGGGGAGCCGCTCGCAAGCCCTTTTGTTTGCTGACACTTTCACTGGGAGCATAACCACCACAACACGGACATATCTACGAGGATTCTCGGCAGCAGGAGCAGTAATTAACCAAGCCGGGCTCACCGAGGGGAACCTGATAACAGCAGCAGCAGGGGCCGGGACTGCGAGATCCAGCATTCCAAGCGCTTCAACAACACAGCGCAGCTGGGGTCTCTTCCCGCCCCTGCCTTCCCTCTATATAAACACACCCTCTCCCGCGAATCGCGGGACGAAGCCCGGGCAAAGGGCGAGCCCGAGAGAGACCGGTCCGGGCCACCTCTCTAATGCCCGTGACCGGCAGATTGGCTCTACTGGGACTTTACCAACATGGCTTCAAGGGAGACGAGGAGCAAAACGGTCTCTCAGGCAACAGGTAATATAGATAGCTTTTTTATTAAAGCCAACACCGTGGTAAATAATGGATTACTAGCCCTAGAAAATCAGCTAGCGGAGGGCATTGAGAGCACACTGCATTCCTCACTGGGCTCAACTATTATATCCCCAGAACTATTGGACGATACCCACCTTTCATTCTGGATAGCATCGATCAAACAATTGAATCGGTGCTACAGCAGCTGAGGACACCCTCTAACTCCCAACGAGAAAGAGACTCCATATCACTCCTGAGTCCATGGCACCTCTAACATCCCACCCAGTTATGTCCAGTGAAGAGGGGAATGACACTAATTTAACCCACCAACGAGGTTTGCGTGAAGGGGCAGTCCAAAAAAGAAAAAGACTCAGGCAATCAAAAGGTGCAAAAAGGGCTAAATTGGACCATACCAAAAACACCACCGCCAACGTCATCGATGTTACGGAAAATTCCACCGCCGCCAATGCCAACGAATTGGTAAGTCCAATGCACCCTCTTAACAACCAATTGCCAAAACAGTCCGGCCTGTACATATTTGGAGAGGGTTCCTGCAGCAGTATGGACAATACTACTCACCTGCTTACTAACATTTTTAAAAAACTGCTTGACCCGCTGCTGGCTAGGCTCGATTCTATTGACGCTAGAGGTTTAGCAATAGAAAAAGCATCTGGGGGTTTGACTGACCAGCGGGAATTACGGCCAAGCAATAATGGAGCAGCTGCTACAAATATTGGGATTTCCCCTCCCCTTAGTGCTCCTAGAACTTCTATTGTAAATCAGCCAACCTCTGCTGCCATTGTGACTGTGCCCGCAGCTACCCTACCGAAACCCAATCCAGTACCCCTACCTAGGCAACAACCTCCAGTGCCCCTAGCCCGAAAGTACAAACCCCCTAAACCTACCACCAATACGAGGCAGGAAAAGTCCCCTACCAGAATGACAGACCGCCCAAGGCCAATTGTAGTTAATCTGCCTCCTGAGGCGGCGGCCCACACTATAATCCTGACTCGGGTTCCCGAGCTCTCCAATTCCGCGATGGAATCTTATGATTCCTTACGCAATAAGGTCATCAGTTGGTTAAACATACATAGGCCATTACCACCCAATCTGAGAGGGGAAGTACTGATGGTCAGGAGGGTTCCATGGGTTGGTCATACGGTAAAGAAAATAGGGGGTGACTGCATCATTGTGAGTTTTAGGAATTCACAGATTGTCCCTCATATCTGTAACTGGCTGGGATACATGGGGAACACATCCATCGAATTGGTCCCGCTGTCGTTCTTTTATCCGAGAAGCAGTGACCCGCATCCTGGAAGGATTGACGGCTGGACTAGGGTGGGATTCGCCATTGATGGTTCTAGGTTCAGGCCCCCGAGACATGACACATTCACACTTAGCAATCATGTTCATGCCAATAGATTTAGTTGCCTTGACCAGGTTGACTGACTTCCAAGGGCAGTACACACTGGGAATAGCACTGGGAATAGCAATGGGGTAGTCTTACGCACTCCCTTGTCGGGGAGAGGGATAGATGCCACTGTTACAAGAAACCGTATCCCTGCTCATGTACTAGCAGAGCAACGAGCACACTCTAGTAGGCAGGGTGCCCCAACTGAAGAATCTTTAAGAACTGTACATGAAGCAAATGATCTGGAGCCCCAAGATGGCCTGGCAATCACGGATGTGTCTCCAGCTCCATGTACTGTTACAGATGGTGAGGGAGAGAGGGAAATGCCATCTAAAACGATGAAGGTCCTATCATGGAACATTGCAGGCATCGCCAATAAAGTAGATTCTAGTGACTGGGAGTCCCTAGTAAACAGTAATAATATCAGGAGACTTGGGCTAGGGAAGTCTACCCCAGGGTGGGCTATGCAACCTTCTATGTCCATGCAAGGTGGGGTGGCAAAGGAAGGCCTTCGGGCGGCCTTGCTATTTGGGTGGCTAGTCACATTGGCTGTATAGCAGAGGAAATTCCAACTCACTCCGACGACATACAATGTGTTCTTCTCAAATGGCCGGACGCTTACAACCTGGCGATTGTGAATGTATATTTGCGCTCAGTAAGTGTGTCCAAGGAATCACCCACCCTGGATGATTTGTCTTCATTCCTGGGACTATTACCCGCTGACTGCAAGATACTGATGGGTGGGGATTTTAACTGCCACTTTGAACCATTAACCCCTTCCATGCTCATGATGAGCTCAGCTCGTCATGCAGTACACTGCTCGTGTGCTCATGACGAGCTGAGCTCGTCATGAACAATGGGAAAAAAAGAGACCCAGCACCTAGGGGGAAATCCTGTAGCATTGATGGTGTTAAAAGGTTTAAAGGAGGGTGCGTTATCAGCTGCGGATGAGTACTGGGGGATTCCCCCTTGTCAATCTCCTAACCCGAAATCATGGTCCCCCCTAGCGCTCCAGATTATGTCCCTTTCCCCGAATCACTCTATGAGGGCTTGTAAGGGGCGCTTAGTATCTGATACACCTTCACGGTGCACATTTAATAGGAAGGACCAGGAATCTTGTCTGGACTATATTTTTGTTCTAACAAGCATGTGGGCCAAAGTTTTAGATTTTAGGGTGATTGAAAGAGCAGACAGCGATCATAATGCTCTCTGCTTGGACCTGGTACACCCAGGGCCCCAAGATGGCACGCTATCCAATGAATCAAGGCAGGACACAGGCTCCCTTGTACTAGCAAATAATAGACGAAGGGTGAGATGGGGGAAAATAGTCAACTCAGCCGAGTGCATTGCAAAAATCTATGACTTGGCGCTTCCCAAATTAGTCGAAATGGAACAATTGATTAACAAGCCCAAGGCTAATGATATTAATGAGAAATTGGGCCAAATTCATACAGACCTAGTGGGAAGTCTAGGTGAGGTTCTCTACCCTGAGACTACGAACAGGAAGAAGAGGATACCTACCTCTGCCTGGTATAATTCCACGTGCAGAAAGATTAAAACAGAGTTGATTGTTAGGTTAAGTCCGGTGCCAACAAAAAGAAACTAGCAGAGATGAGACAGAAATACAGGGAAGCCATCGCCCAAGCGAAGTTTGAGTGGGATTGGGATAGGTGGCATGACCTATCACTGGCACTAGAAACCAAGGATTTGAGAAAATTCTGGTCACTAGTGCATACAGGCGCGGGGGAACCTAAATCGGCTGTGGACCCGAACATTGCTGCTTCGAGGTGGGAATCCCATTTCAGTACATTGTACCAGGACTCCTCTGTAATTACCACTGAGTCTGTTCCTAATAGTTCCTCTGATTCCAATGAAAAATTGGTGCTGACATTGGATGAGGTACTAAATGCTATAGGGAATCTAGCGTCGGGTAAGGCTCCAGGCCTTGACAAACTCCCAGGAGATTTGTTTAAACATCAACCAGAGATCTGGGGTCCTTATCTGCACATTATTTTTAACTCCGTTCTAAGCGGGATGGAAATCCCCTGTACTTGGCTGGGGGCAGAGATAGTACCGATTTTCAAAAAGGGCTCTCCTCTGCTCCCAGTCAACTACAGGCCGATTAGCCTTATAGACATGCCTCAGAAACTCTTTGCCCGTTTCTTGCTAGACCAACTCCTGAACTGGATGGAGGACAATGCGATCCTCAGTCCGCTTCAGGCGGGCTTCAGGAAAAACACGTCCACCATGGATCAGATTTTTCGTCTCGTTCTCCTTTAGTGGAAGACGGTGGGGATCGAGGGGGGGAGTCTGTACATGGTGTTTGTGGACCTGAGGTCCGCATTCGACCTGGTACCACGCACGAAATTATGGGTGGTGCTTAAGGAGTTGGGTGTCCCTTCGCAGCTTCTACAGGCAATAATCAGGCTCCATGATGGCAACTTTGCCCAGGTCAGGTGTGGGAGGGGGGGGGGCTTTGTCATCTGTATTCCCTGCCTGCAGGGGAGTAAGACAGGGTTGTGTCCTTGCACCGACCCTGTTTTGCCTCTTTGTAAATGGGGTAATATCCCATTTGGATAGCGTTAGGAACAACGATGCGCCCAGGTTGGCTGGCAGGAGGGTTCCGGCAATCATGTTTGCCGATGATACGCTCCTGCTTTCCAAATCCCCGATGGGAATTCAACGGATTTTAGATGGGTTTGGGGAATTCTGCAATCTTCCAATCCAACCTTGGGATCGGTCAGGCTGGAAAGGGTAAGAACATTTCAGTACCTGGGGGTAACCTTACACGAAAATCTATCTTGGGGTCCACAGATAGCAAGATCCCGTCTAAAGTTATCCCAAATGGTGGGGGCAATTTTGAAGGTCTCGTATTCATCAACCTTCAAACCAGTTAGTCCAGCCCTGGAGATGTACATAACCCAAGCCAGAGCAGCTTCAACCTATGGTGCCGAGTTGTGGGGTCACAATGCTGGGACAGATCTTGTTAAGGTGGAAAACAACTTCCTTAGGTGCTTGTTGGCCTTACCACAAGGCACGCCCCTGCTACCATTGAGATTTGACCGGGGACTCTCTTTAATAGGAGATGAACTGGCTCTAAAGCCGCTGAGGTTTTGGCACAGACTGTGGTCCACTAGTGAACTATCCCACTACAGGCAAGATCTGAAGCACGTTTTGAGTCTTAACACCTGTGATAGGATTCCATGGGTGGCACACGTGAAACGGGAATTCTATCGACTGGGTCTGTCTGAACTGTGGGATAACCCTGAAGGAGGTTGTTTAGGCTTGTCCCGCAAAAGGCTCACTACGATTTTTAAAGACAAGAGCCTGATTTCGCTTGTGTGTGCCCCGAAAATCGGTACCCTTACCGAACAATTCTTGGTCACCAAAAGTTCCTTCTGCTTTGAAGGATATATGGACATTATATTCTCCATCACCACAAGGAAACTCTTTATCCAGTGGAGGTTTGGCACATTGCCCCTCAAATCCTTTACAAGCAAATGGACAACGCTGGCTGACAAAATCTGCCCTGGGTGTAACCTGAATGTGGAGGACGATCTACACGTGCTGTTTTTCTGCCCTGCCTACAGTAAGCCGAGAAAGTACTGGCTAGTCCCACTATGCAGGAATCTGGGCTTCAGAAACTATTTAGAATCGTATAGAATTCTGAAGACAAGCACTTTGCACTTCATTGTCTTTGCTGTAGCCAAGTACCTAATGGCCATGTGGCAGATAAGGGGAAAAATACTGAAAGGGTAACTTTTAACTCTCAACTGTGAATGAACTGCAGCGAATTGGGTTTTAATTTCAAAGTCCATTATGAACTGATTCAATTAGTCCTTTGTTCTCCCGCACTGTTTTTTCCTATATATTGTATGTTTTTATCTGTTTTAAATGTTTTTATCACATCTTTTATGGTCTAAATGGCCGAAAGAAAGACATTTTGGATTGGATTGGATTGGATTGGATTGGAGAAGCCTGGATGAGCAATCCAAGTGAGGATCCGCGGAAACATCATGGAAACAATAAAGTGCTGTGCAGAAAGACTCAAGTACAGTGGCAAAGAGCACTGAGGCACAGCTGAGTCAAGAAAACTCATGGCAATAGAATGGAGTACCTCAAGCGAGAAGTACAGAGACAGTGTAGGGCAAAGGAAGGAACTCCATAAGAAGACTCATGAAAGAATTGTAGAATGGGAGCACAGAATGGTTCTGGGAAGGAGTGTGAAGAACCAAGAAAACAAAACCTTAAATTAAGGATCATCTTCCTTAAAGAGCATAATGTATCCCCATGCACCGTATTTTCAAGCAAAGGCACAGCATGAGGAACAGGTAGGGTTTCCCCTTCAGCTGTACTTCCAAACAAATCCCTTTGTACATACACCCACAGGACATGCACAGTGTTGTCATAACTTCCACTGCTCCCCACTGAAGACCCCCTTTGTCCTCAGAGTACTGCATTAATTTCTCTATCATGATTGTCATGCATTGCGCTTCACAAAATGAGTTATTTTCCTTTCCACTGTCTTCATTCCTTAGCTTCTTCTCTGTACGCCACCATCTAAGTATTTTGCTGTGTTCACATCCTAGTGTATTCCACCAGGTGACATAAGTGCACTCAATACCACACTTACCTGCTAGTTAGTAATCTCCTGACAATCGTGCCCCTCATCAGGCCCTCTTCAAAGGCAAGACTTCCCTTGATCCCCCCCAAAAAGAGAAATCTTGAGCCACCTCTTTTTAAAGCCATCACAGGTGACCTCTCCGTCGTCTCCTACATAGACCTGCTACGTGCCCATTATATTCTCTGTCATTGACCCCATTGCAGATCTGAGTTACGTTGCCCAACTCTCACACAGATTTGACATCTAGATACCCTAGGCTGCACTAGCCATCACCATTACTCTAAGTTGTGTAAAGCATGTTCACCCTCACGCTGCATCCCATGACCCTAAGCACATTGTGTACCGCCAACATCTGTGGAGTGCCCCCACAGAGTCATACATTCCCTCACCAAGCTGCTCCATGGTGCGTCTATACCTGGTAATGCCGCTGCTGCCCTTTGCTCTTCTCGATACCGAGTGGTCACTTTCTGTTCCCCCGAAGGATAACCTGGGTGCTTGAGAAAACCATCCAACGGAAAGACTTAAGGCAACGGGTGCAGTGCGGAATGCTGCAGCCGAAGGGTCACCAAGTCCAGCTTCCAACTCAAGTCAAGGCTCCACTTATAAGATTCCAAAATCCACCTTGTGTTCCCTTGCGTGAATCTGCAGCTAAAGGACACCTTATTTCAGGGGTTCCATACTCATGCAATTCTGGGGACACCAAAAAACCTAAATCCCAGGCTTGTGCAACAATGGACGTCCATATTTAAGAGCTTGAACCTCCGGCTCCACAGTTCTGCAACGCTAGAGATACTAAAAATCCTGGATCCCACTAGTGCGAAGTTGCAGTCCGTGAACACCACAAACCTTGGCTCTTCCTCAAGCACTGAACCATAGGAACCCTAAAGTTCTCCAAGATCTAGTTCCCACTTGACTTGTGACAACTCAGGAAGTCTCGATCCAGAGGTACGCATATGCGATGATGACGTTGGAGAACACTTCAAGGCTTCAACTTCTGCAGCTCTGGTCAGACCCTTCCCATGGTGGCGCGGTTAGACGACATCCATGCCATGGCTCTCAGATGCTCCAGGGACTCCGGATACCCGAGAACTGGTCCCCTCTCTGTGCTGGCCGTCCAATCAACAGACCCAGATTCTATTTAGAGTTTTCCTGATTGAGTGATGAGGTGGGCCACTCTCGGGCCGTGGCACTGGACACCCGAAGTCCTTGTCCCCTCTTGTGGGTGCCGCAGCCAGTCACTGGTTGCTGCTAGTTCTAAACCCACCCGCAGGACGGGAGCTGCTGAAATCCTCTCGTGAATGCCACAAGTAATTAGAGCTCACAGCACAGACGGATTAAAGGCTCCCAGCGTCCCTCGCCGCAGGGGCGGCGGCTCTGTGAACGAGCTCCTGTAGCGCGTGCTGCTCATTATCTCCTTTTCTTTGCTATGCAATGGTGCACAGAAAAGCTCCGCAAAACGAAAACTCGGTTAGAAAAATAATGCATGCACTTCCGAATCCATGGTGCATAAGAAAGCTCTGCAAAAGGTAAACGTACAGAGAAAAAGCAGTCTTTATTTTCTAGCAGGGCTGGTTTCTAATACCGTGAAAATTATCCCAGTATGCGTTAAAAATCATCTGGCAACAAGCAATAAAACTTTGCAGGGACGAAGGCCAGGAAACATGTTAAATCCGCAAAGGGCAAGAATATGACATTTAGCAAACTTTGCTGGTGAAAAAATGCATTCAAAGTCGTATTTCATATGTACTTTCAGCCTGATTCGTTTCGTTTCAAAAACTTTTAATCGATTAACATGGGTTAATCATAAAAAGTACGTCATACAAAAAACAATTATGTAAAATCACATTATTACATTATTGCACGTTTACATTATTACATTATTACACAGTGAAGATAGCAATATAAAGAAAACTTTGACTTAAAATCTAAACAATGAATTGATTCAAGTAGGCGTCGATCAATGAGATGTTAGTCCTATTTTACTACGGGTCCTTAAACAAGATTTTAGAAAAAGAGCAACATTCTTAGCCATGTGTTGTGAGTCTAACAGCTGAAGTGCTAGAAATGCTGGACGACATGTCCTCAATCCCATTTGGCGCAAAAGTGGGATAAACCAACGTTTGCGCGCTTGCTTGTAGTGTAGACAAAACAAAGTGAGATGAATGGTCGATTGGGGAGAGACTTGGTCGCACGGGCATTTGTTTAAAACGGGGGACCAGTTTGACACAGTGGGGAAAGTGACAAGACGAAAAAATAAATTAAAACGAAACCTTGTCAGTAAATACTTTTCATAATTAGATAGGTAAAAAGTAAGGTAAGGCTGGATACCAACGGAAACTTGGACCGTCAGTACTTGCACATTTGTTTGCTTAATTACTTCGTTTGAGAGACGTAATTCCCTTAAATGGTTAAGACATAGGTTTTTTAAAGTACTTCTACTAATATCAACCATTGTGGAGGGCTCAGTGAAGTATTGTGTGCAATTCAGGTCCTCTAAAAAATTAGAAACATAGAGTAACCATGGAATTTTCTTCCAGCATACCGTATTTAAGCAATCAGAAATCAGGGAGCGTGTTAAATGGCATTGTGGCTTGTTCCAGATGCGGTGTCATAAGAGGATTGGATGACATTTGATGTTATCAGAGAGATAGTCAATACCAAGTTCAATATGGCATCCGTAAATTGGAGCACTGGGTGGAAGTGCCAATAGGTACTTTAAAAAGCTATTTTGGACTTTTTGTAGGTTGTCTGTGGGTACATATCCCCAGACACCTGCACCATATGTTGCTATGCTATGGCATTTAGCATGATAAATTTTTAGCAGTTCAGATGGGGCAGGTTTACTCAGCTTCCTGGAAAAGGAGACAAGCGCCGAGGTCGCTCTCTGATAGAGCAGCTTCCTACTTGTCGTCCCTCTTTTCCATGACAGTTGGTCATCGATTAACATACCTAAATAAGGATATTCTCTAGCTCGTTCTAATCTGACTTGCTCGATGTAAATGGGTTTTGGATTCTTTACCTTGGGACCTGTATACATGACAAAGGTTTTGCTTTTGTTCACTTTTAACCCCAGAGAAAGCATGAACTGGCAATATTTGTCCAGCTGTTTTTGTAGCTGGACTAGTGTTCTAGCTAGTATTACGGAGTCGTCAGCATAAAGTAATGCTGGGATCGGGCATTGGCTGATGGTGGGTAGGTCCTGGCTCCCTACAAACATGGCTGTTTCCAGCCCGTTAGTATATAGGTTGAATAAAAAAGGAGCCAGGACACAACCCTGCCTGACGCCTCTGGTGACTGAAAATGAAGGTGAGAGTTCTCCGCCAATACCAAACCTTACACAGGCCGTGGCGTCGGAATAAAGCTCACGTAAGAACTTAATGAGTGGAGGATCAACACCCAGACCTTCTAGGATAGACCACAACTTGGCATGGATTACGCAGTCAAACGCCGCACTAAGGTCGACGTAGACCAGGTAGAGATTGCCTCCTTTTGCCCCCACATACTTGCCTATTAGGAGGGTTAAATTTAGGGCCTGTTCAACAGTGCCGAGCCCCTCCTGGAAGCCGTACTGCAGGTCGGTCATGATGTTTTTCTCGGACGCCCAATCCTGGAGGCGTTCCAGGACTAGGCGACCCGCGACCTTCCCCATGGAATCCAGGAGGGAGATAGGCCTGTAACAGGCTGGATTATTTCGGTCACCCTTCTTAAAAATTGGAAGGAGTATGGAAGAGGACCAGGAATCTAATAGGCCAATTTTTGATACCGCCGCCATCACCTGGGTGACAATGGGGGACCACAGGTCTATGTTGGTAACAAAAATGTCAAGGGGGACCCCGTCAGGGCCAGGCGCCTTACCCGTTTTAGAAGAGGATAGAGCTTGTAGGACCTCACTTAAGCTAAAGTTGAGGTCAATTGGATATACCTGCATCTTGGAGGGGACGGCAGTCGTCATAGCCTGGGTGATGCTGACCGAAGGGGAGCCACTAAAGATCTTTGAGAAGTGGGTTACCCATTCGTCAGCAGTCACTGCCACATCCAGATGTTGGTGAGAGTTTACGTCAGCCAGAAAGGGGGATTTGACTATACGCCAAAACTGGGAGCTGTCCTTGCTTTGGCAGCTCGCGTGTAATTGGGCCCATAATTTTTTCTTTTGTTCCCTTTTACAGTTGTTCTGGGCCTGCTTGTACTCTAGTCTAAGTTTGGCTATTTCTTTTCTATCTCGAACGGGATTGTGTGTTGCCTTTTTTAAGGCGGATAGAGCTTTACGACAGGCCGAGTTAAACCATCTTGGAGAGGTCTGGTTACCCGATTTGTGATGGCGGAATAGCTCGGCCTGTATGATGTTTAGAATCTCTTGAAAACTGGATATAATCAGTTCAGGTGAAGATTCGTCCGCCAGGCAGATGTTTATCCAGGGTAGTGCTTTGGATATGATCTTAGTGGAAATTATTGTGGGATCGATCTTGGACCATTTTACAGAGAATCCGTTGGTTCTATCCATAGCCAAAGAGTTCTGGGTCAGTAAACTCTTCCTATTTGAATGGGAATCGTCAATAGTTATCTTAAGGATGATGCTATTCGGGAAGTGATCACCTAAAATCTCAGAGCCGGTGTTGAATTTGAGAAGCGTGCCCTTTAAAGTATAAGAACATAGAATGAAATCAATAGTGGTTAAAAAGCCCCTACCATGAAAGGTGGGTCTAAAATCTACAGGGGGGTCAACGAGTTTGTTTGCGTACATCAGTTCAAGTGAGATGAGACTATCATTGAGGGAGTCGCCTGGTTGAGAATGCGGAAAGTGAGTCAGTGGGCAATCTTCTTCGTCCAGAAGCCCGCAAATGCCTTTCTTGTAGGTGGTACACAATGGGACATTGAAATCCCCCCCCATATTACGTTATAGACAAACGATGGATGTTTTACTTGTTGCTCATTTATGAGGTGAGAAATGTCTAATACAGCTTTAACACAATCTGCAGGGGATAGATTATTATAAAAATTAATAAAACAGTATGACGTACAATTATTAAAAATAACCATTATAATTTGGTAGTTTGGATTGGTATGGAGAACAGTAATAGTCTTTACATCCAAATTATTACAAATATACACTGCTAGGCCTCCCTTAGACCTTCCATGGGTTGTAATGCTTGCCGGGGTGTGAAATGTTTTGTAACCTTGTAAGTGTATTGGGTCAATTGTCCAGGTCTCCTGTAGACAAATTATCTGGTGTGCATATGCGAGGTCCAGCCATGGTTTGAGAACAATCTTAGAACGAAGACCTGCTACATTCCAGTATAATACAGATAATAACAAAGTAAGAGGAGTTGAAAAGTCGACAGCTGAACTTTCTGGTTGGAGTGTAGTGTAGGGAGGGATACAATTTTCTTCAGTGACAAGAGCCGGTAGGGGTTCAGGACACAATTGGGGAGGTACTTCTGCTAGCACTATTGTGTCATCAGTATGAGGCGATGACAAGAGACTAGGAGGTAGAGTCAGAGGAGATAATGATTTGGAGGGGTCAACAGTAATGGTCTGGAAGAATGTGATTTCACATTATCCTGGTTGTTAACAGATGGTGGTCAATCCACCATCTCCAGGCAATCATATCTATTATATGTAGGAACACCCCTCCAACCAAAGGATGGGGCGGTGTCTCTACCCCCTGCCCTGCCCAGTCTAGCCAATCGGGTCTTCTGTTCCAATTTCCTACCTGAGTCCAGTTCCATTCTGGACCTGACACAAAACGGTTTTCTGGTGGGTAAAAGAAAGATAAGCGTTTAGTGCCTATTCCGTCTTGTGTTAATTGGGAACCCCAGGAACAAATATGTTCGACTACTTGTGGATCTTCAAAATTAATAATAACGCAATCCCCGTGAATTGTTTTTAACTCTTTGCCTACCCAAGGGACTCTGCGAACTGTTGTGACTCTATTATTGGAATAGGGAGGAGGGGGCCTATTGGCTGACAACCAGTGTAACACTTTGTTTTTTAGAGACCAGCCAGGTTTTTCTGAGTTTGAATTTAGCTCGGGAACCCCAGTCATGATGACAACAAACGGGGAGGCTTCTGGGGGGAGATGGTAAGAACGACTGATTTTTCGCTTGGTGTTATAGGCGGCATTTTTGGTTACTGGAGTTTTTGCTAAGGTTTGGGCATGAGTTGAGATGCGAGTTGGGCCAGAGGCCGAAGGTGGGGCTGGGGCTGATGAAGTAACTAGGCCCTTTTTTGCAGCGATAGTTGATATCGTTTGTTGCACAGCCGTGTTTGACGGTTGTTGTTGGACTACTGCAGTATTAGTTATAGGTTTAGGGACTTGACAGTTCGGTGTTGTCCCTTTTTTGGTGGGTTTTGGATTGATTGTTTGGGCCACGGGGAGAGTTAGAGTTGAAGTCTTGTTAGTTTTGGATTCGTGAATTAACACTTCTAGAGATTTTTCTAGTTTGGACAAAGATAGCTCGATAGGTTGCATGTATGACTTGATTAATACCTCTAGCCTTTCCAGGAGGTATGTATCTTGGGTGCAGAGGCCCTGCCCTCTATCCTCGTTGTCGTTAAGTCTGGTGTTAAGCATATTAGAGGAAAGATTAATAATGTCTGGTGATGTGGAATAGGCCTCTTGCTGAGATAATGTGGATTTACTAATACCTTGGTTAGAGGGTGAAAGTTGTGAGGTAGATTGAATCAAAGGATCTGAAAGAACCCGAGGAATGGTTTTCTGGGGCGTATTCTTTTTTCCTTTTGTCCCTCTGCTTTTCTTTGATATAGCACCCTCCCTGAGACCCCGGGTATGTGAGTCCTCCCCACTGGGATTTGTGAAAAGAGTCGGTGTTCTCTCAAGTGATAGGGGGGATTGGGGTGAGGGGGACTGGGATAACTGAGTGGCTGAAAGATCAATGGACACTGATAAATCCACGATGCCAGGGACAGTATGGGGATCCACTGATGCACCAGAGTCTAAGTTGCGCAGCGGAGTTCTAGCTGAAGCCAATAGTCCCAAGGAGGAGCGTTTGGCTGCAGCCAGATCTTGGGAGACCCGCCTTTCTAGTATGAGGGCGCCCTGATTAATAGCCTCGTTAGCACGTGCAATAAAGTGATCAATCGGGCCGACGGTCTGGGCAGCGCGAGAAGTCTTTCTGCTTCTTGTGTTTCTAGGCGACATGCTTGTAATATGGGTACACAATGTTAAAAGAAGAATAAAAGAAAATTACAACTAGTTGTGTACGATTTCGGGACACTACAAAGCACCGATGGTTAAAGTAACACTAGTGGGGAAAATGATTTAGACGGAAAATGTCAATAGGGTGGCCCAGTCCAGTCTTACCCGGTCTTTAACAGGCTTGAACGGGCCCGCCCTTGGCCCGGGCTTCGCCCCGGGCTGCGACCCGCGCGCGTCCCGCGGTGCACGTTATTGAGCTTGCTTAAGTTCGATTTTGGAGAGTGGAGGCGTGGCACTGGGAGGGGGCGCGGCTCACGCGGGAAGAGGACCCAGCTGCTGGTGGTGAATGCTGGTCCTCGCAGTCCCGGGGGCCGCGCCTCTCGCCTCCTCTGCGGCCACGGAGTTGGTCTTTTCCTCACAATCAGTTCTCTGGAAGTTAAGAATCTGCAGAGCTACTCCTGTAGCGAAGGGCAGTGGTTGCTGGACAAGAAACCTCTAAACGAGCGGCACCCGCGTAGCGGGGGCCGCGAGAGGTGATATACGGTCAGCTGGAGGCGGGCACTGGGAGGGGGCGCGGCTCACGCGGGAAGAGGACCCAGCTGCTGGTGGTGAATGCTGGTCCTCGCAGTCCCGGGGGCCGCGCCTCTCGCCTCCTCTGCGGCCACGGAGTTGGTCTTTTCCTCACAATCAGTTCTCTGGAAGTTAAGAATCTGCAGAGCTACTCCTGTAGCGAAGGGCAGTGGTTGCTGGACAAGAAACCTCTAAACGAGCGGCACCCCCGATTCATCAAGCCGAAATCGGCTCGCAAAGGGCCAGATTCTGAGAATCTGGCCCTTTGCGAGCGCTATTTTTGCATTTGGGATTCATCATCCCAAATGCAAAAATCGGTAATAGCGATTTCGCTATTTTGCGAGGAATTACATTTAAGGAATCTCTATTTGAGATTCCTTAAATGCAATTCATCATCCATTTAAAAATTGCGAATTCGCAATTTCGGCCCGCTATTTACCGCGAGGTCAAACCTCGTGGTAAATAGCGAAAACTTAGAAAAATGCCTTTAAAAGCATTTTTCTAAGTTGCATGTTGCACACACACATGTCCTTTGGACATGTGTGTGCGCAACACCTGTTTCAATTTGCATTTAAGGGGTGCTACAGGGTGTCCTTTGGACACCCCTGGCACCCTTTAAATCGCTATCTTATTTGCGATTAGCAAATTGCTAATCGCAAATAAGGAATACTCCCCATTCATTCCTATGGGCCTGAATGGGGTTATTCCTTATTTGCGATTAGCAATTTGCTAATCGCAAATAAGGAATGTGTAGGAATCTCATTTCTTTATGCAATTTCTACATGAATCCCGTTTTGCAAGTCCTTAATAGCGATTCGTTATGAATCGCTATTAGGGGCTCGCAAAACGGGAGAATGATGAATCAGGCTGTTTATTTGCAAGAGCCTTGCGACTCTACAATACATTTCCCGTTAGGTACTTTGACATTTCAGGAAGAATAATTTTCCCTTTTTTAATACCCAAGGAGAGCAGGAAGATGGCAAAAACCCGAGAATGAATTAAGGGCTTAAGTAGCTCAAACTACAACCAACTCCACCTCCCTCTGCCCCCACCCGCCCTCATGATGACCACCAGTGCCTTCTGCCCACAGCCCCAACCCCGAGCTCATTCCTTCATCCTGAAGCTCGCTTATGCAGAATCTAACCGCCATTAGGTGTGGGAATAACCCTATAAGATTAGGGCCTACACTCCATAAAGCAGGCGCTGGGCAGAATTACCATTAACTCTCACCGCGGCCCACTGTCGAGAACGAGAGGCTACCATGGACCGGTTGAATAGACAAAGGCCTAACTACATGCAATATATACATATCCTAAAACTGCATATTGATGCCCACTGTTTATCCTTTCTTCTCAGATGTGAGAAAGTATCATGATACGGTTCTGGGCGAAGAATCATGGCACTTTAGAGACATACAGCCAGATTCATCAAACCAAAATCCGCTCGCAAAGGGCCAGATTCTTTGCGAGCGGTATTTTTGCATTTGGGATGCATCATCCCAAATGCAAAAATCGCAATTTTAGAAATCGCTACATGGCGATTATTTGCATGAGATTCCTTAAATGCAATGCATGAACCATTTAAAAATTGCGAATTCGCAATCTGGGGCCGCTATTTACCGCGAAGTCTAACTACGTGGTAAATAGCAAAAACTTAGAAAAATGCACTTAAGTGCATTTTTCTAAGGTGTATGTTACCCACACACATGTCCTTGGGACATGTGTGTGCGCAACACCAGTGTACATTACCATTTCAGGGGTGCAACTGGCACCCTTGAAATTGCTTCCTTATTTACGATGCGCTAATTGCGAATCGCAAATAAGGAATGACTCCCCATTCATTCCTATGGACCTTTAGGCCCATAGGAATGAATGGGAAAAGCCATTCCTTATTTGCGATTAGCAATTAGCGAATTGCAAATAAGGAAGCAGTAGAAATCGCTAAAAATATTGCGATTTCTACACGCATCCCGTTTTGCGAGTCTTTAATAGCGAATCCTTAAAATTAGCTATTAAGGACTCGCAAAACATGACTTTGATGAATCTGGGGGTATGTCTCACGTCTTTTTTTACTGAACAACTATTTAGATTTATATCTCAACTGTATGTTTGTGGCACCATAGCAACTTGAATAACAGGTATATTTTAATGTATATTTTATGGTGAAATGTATTTAGCCCTATTGGTATATTGGTATGGTTTTAATTAACTAAACAATAAAATGTATTCTGCATCTACATGTAATATTTATATAACAATTGTTATGTTATGTTATCTGCACTTATACCGCGCTCAGCTGCCCCAGCAAAGGGGCGTCCCAGCGCATTGCAAGGTACACAAAACACAACTCAGTTAAAAGGCCAAGAAATAGAACAACAGTGAAGCAGAATAAGATAGGCTAAACGAATAGAATAGTCTTGATCGCGCGTCTGAACAGCAAGAGGTCTTCAAGGGCCCAGGTGTGAGGGGGGAGAGAGTTCCACAACTTCGCCGCCAGCACCCAAAAAGAGCGACCACCGACTCTGCTCAACCTAAAGCGCGGGACAACTGCCAGATTTTGGCCCAGGGATCTGAGGGTTCGCGAGGGTACATATGGCACCAGTAAATTCTCCAGTATTTGAGGAGATGAACCCTTGAGGATTTTAAAGGCAAGGCATAGTACCTTGAATTTTATCCTCTGGTTCACAGGAAGCCAATGGAGAGAGCGCAGCGTGTCTGAAACAGAGCACAGCCTAGGCAGACCAATCACCACTCTGGCTGCAGCATTTTGAACTCGCTGCAGCCGGATGACTTCCAACTGATTGATCCCCACCAAAAGCGAACTAGCATAATCAAGCCGAGAAAACACCAATGCCTGAACCACTAGCTGCCTGGTGGGTCCGTCGAAAAATTTCAGGATAGGTCTTAGACCTCGGATGATGCCGTAACAAGTAGCCGCCACCTTCTTAGTGTGGCAGATGAAGCTAAGGGTCGGATCCAGCCAAACCCCTAGATTTTTTATCTCCGATGCTGGAGTAGGGGTCACACCCAATTCAGGAGGCCACCACAAGTCACCCCATAGCTCTGCCTGCTTGCCGACCACCATAACCTCGGTCTTTTTGGCGTTTAACTGGAGACAGTTAGTATTCATCCAGTTAGCCACTGCCCGTAGACCCTCGCGGAACCTGGGAGCCTCCAAGTCAGAGTCCCCACTCAACGTGACAGCCAGCTGCGTGTCGTCTGCGTATGAGACCATCGTCAAGCCCCACTGCTTGACGACCGCAGCCAGCGGCCTCACGTAGAGGTTGAATAGAGTGGGGCTTAACGAAGAGCCCTGCGGGACACCCAGTTCCAACAAATATGATTTAGACTGGCCGGGCGGGATCGCAACCTTGAAAGACCGTTCGGCAAGAAAGGAACGAAACCAGCAGAGGGCGGAGCCCGTGACACCTACTTCTTCCAGGCGCTGGAGCAAAATCCTGTGCGAGATCGTGTCGAACGCGGCACTAAGATCTAATAACAGTAGTGCCGCCGTCCGACCCGCATCAAGCAGAGAGCGCAGATATTCAACCATAGAGAGTAGGGCCATCTCCGTGCTGTGACCCGCACGGAAACCGTTCTGGGTGGGGTCGAGAATGTTAGCCCTTGTAAGATGGTCTGAAAGTATTCCGTTCACATGGGCCTCCGCTACTTTCGCAGCCCAAGGAAGGAGGGAGATAGGGCGGTAGTTCTCGCGTTTGAGGGGGTCAAGGGTAGCCTTCTTCAAAATAGGTGTGACTACGGCCTGTTTCCACCTAATGGGAACTACACCTGAAGATAGAGACAAATTGATCAAAGAGAGCACCGGAGTACGGCATAGCGGGGACATGATCCTGAACTGAGCCGGTTTCAACGGATCTGCAGGGGATCCTGATTTGATTTTAAGGCTCAAAGTGTTGAAGGCCTCAGTTGATAGAAAGGGCAGAGTATTAAGAAGCTCACATCGGCCCAGACTACAACTGACCGGCTCCAAGATGTGAGTACCATTCGGAAAGGTTCGGTAAATGGCTTGAACTTTCTCCAGAAAAAAGGAAGCCAGATCCTTGCAGTGGGAATCCGAGCAGATTTCCGCCGCCGTTGTCCTTTTGGCCATCAGGTCCTTTAGTACCTTAAAAATGAGTTTTGATGGATTGGCACTATTTTGGAATTCTTGAGCATAGAAAGCTGCTCGTGTTCTACACACCGCCCTATGGTAGATTTTTATTTTGGCGAAGTAGCATGCCTTTTTTTCTAGGGTCAAACGATTTCCGCCTCTCCCTCTCAGCCTGTTTGCAGGCTTTTTTAAGAAGCGCTAGAGAGCTATCATACCAGGGACTGGGTTCTTTTGTGCGACACTTATGCCAAACCATGGGGATCAATGTATCAAGGGCGTGGGTGATCCACTCACAGAAGAGATCATATCCGTGTTCCGCATCGATTATAGGGCCCAACGGAGCCTCTTCCAGCAGATGATAAAGATTCTCCAATCTCAGTTTGTGCCAGAGTACTGTTCTGTCCTGGGGTTTAAAAGGATGCTCATAAGTGGGGCATAGCATTTTCACCAACTTATGGTCTGTCCAGGCAATCTGAGTAGGGCATAAAGCCCTAGCCCCCGCTAAGTTGGTGAAAAAAGGGTCAAGGATATGCCCTCCAATGTGCGTAGGGGATGTGACCAGCTGGGTTAGTTGCAAGGCCTCTAAGTCAGCCAAAATACTACTGATAGTGGGGGAGGTCGGGCAATCAAAATGAAGATTCAGGTCTCCGAGAATACTAAAATTAGCACATCCTAGTGCCAAGGTGCTAATTAGATCAGGGAGAGCTACCCTAAAAGCAGAATCACAGCCAGGTGGGCCATAAATCAAGATGCCAGAAAAGGTGAAGTGATGACTGGTTGAAACTTTGAAGAGAGCGCTCTCACATCCTGGAAGTTTTAAAACTTTCCACTCGCACGGATAACACGACTTGATAGCCATCGCAATACCTCCACCCCTGGTAGCACGATTAAACGTGAAGATGGAATATTCCGGGGGGAAGGCCAAGTTGAGAATGGAAGTATCCGTATCCTGCAACCAGGTTTCTGTCAAGAAAAATAAATCAGGAGACTCGTCCTTAATAAGGTCGTGTATCTCCTGATGATGTTTAACCAATGATCTAACATTTAGGTTCCAGATACTAAGTTCACGCGATCCTGTCGTGTTCTTATACGAGAGTGGCGTCTCCACCACTCGAATAGGGACAGGTGTATCTAAGGACCAGCCTCCACATGTACACAGATAAGGACCACATAGCGGGCCAACAGGGCTGTGGCCACAGTTAATAACCCGACCTCTGATGGCGAACAATTCCTCCCTTTGATATATAATAGCAGGCGACGTCATGGTGAGAGGACTAGAGCTTAGAGTCCTGCCGCGACCCGCGCCTTCGAGCGCTGATGGGCGCAGAAGGGCAGGACTCTGGCACGACTCAGGCACAGGGAAGGCGCGCCCGCTGCGCGTTGAGGGGAGCTTTAAGTAAGCGTCCCGCGAGGCTGCCGGAGCGCTAGACCGCTCGATAATGGCGCCCGCTAAGTGTCCCTACCACCCTAAGATGGCGCCTGTACTTCACCGCCCCAAGAACCGGACCCGCTAAGCAGCGGTGGACAAACAATTATGTTGCAGGTGAGGGGGAGATTGTAGCCCAGTTAAAAACAAGGGAAAGAAATTAAGTCCAACACAGATAAAAAACAGGTAAGTTAAAATGTCAGCAGCGCGTCTGATAAAGCGCAGCGCGCAGGAAGCCTAATGAGCAAAGTGGCGTGAGGGTACCTCGTCCAAGCTGCCCACAGAAATGGTCGCCTTAAGTAAGCGTCCCGCGAGGCTGCCGGAGCGCTAGACCGCTCGATAATGGCGCCCGCAAAGTTTCCCTACCACCCTAAGATGGCGCCTGTACTTCACTGCCCCAAGAACCGGACCCGCTAAGCAGCGGTGGACAAACAATTATGTTGCAGGTGAGGGGGAGATTGTAGCCCAGTTAAAAACAAGGGAAAGAAATTAAGTCCAACACAGATAAAAAACAGGTAAGTTAAAATGTCAGCAGCGCGCCTGATAAAGCGCAGCGCGCAGGAGGCCTAATGAGCAAAGCGGCGTGAGGGTACCTCGTCCAGGCTGCCCACAGAAATGGTCGCCTTAAGTAAGTGTCCCGCGAGGCTGCCGGAGCGCTAGACCGCTCGATAATGGCGCCCGCTAAGTGTCCCTACCACCATAAGATGGCACCTGTACTTCACCGCCCCAAGAACCGGACCCGCTAAGCAGCGGTGGACAAACAATTATGTTGCAGGTGTGGGGGAGATTGTAGCCCAGTTAAAAACAAGGGAAAGAAATTAAGTCCAACACAGATAAAAAACAGGTAAGTTAAAATGTCAGCAGCGCGCCTGATAAAGCGCAGCACGCAGGAAGCCTAATAAGCAAAGCGGCATGAGGGTACCTTGTCCAAGCTGCCCACAGAAATGGTGGCCTTAAGTAAGCGTCCCGCGAGGCTGCCAGAGCGCTAGACCGCTCGATAATGGCGCCCGCAAAGTGTCCCTACCACCCTAAGATGGCGCCTGTACTTCACCGCCCCAAGAACCGGACCCGCTAAGCAGCGGTGGACAAACAATTATGTTGCAGGTGAGGGGGAGATTGTAGCCCAGTTAAAAACAAGGGAAAGAAATTAAGTCCAACACAGATAAAAAACAGGTAAGTTAAAATGTCAGCAGCGCACCTGATAAAGCGCAGCGCGCAGGAAGCCTAATGAGCAAAGCGGCGTGAGGGTACCTCGATAATTCTAAAGAGCAGAAGGACCCAGCAATATGTCTGATGTGCACGCAGATGTTTGAGGGGCATTATTTTTTACATACCATTCTGTCACCAAAAGATAATCTCCCTGCAAACGTCGGCGCATAAGGGGCAGGCTCCCATGACCCTTTGCGAAACACACCTACCGCCCACTTAACCTGCGGGCAAAAGCAATGGCCGAGCATGGAGGTGATGGCCAGTGCCCACATGGGCGTAGGAAGTGTGGGGGACGCGGGGGACATATCCCCCCCAGATTTTGTAGTGGGGGGACATGGGGGACAAGGGTGAGGGGACGAAAGAATTTCCCCTCTCTCCCCTGTCTGTGGCAGGGCCATTAATATGTCAAAGCGCGAGTGCTTTGACGTGCTAATGGCCCTGTACTTGACCTGTGACCTTCCCTTTTGTTATGCAGCAAAAGCTACAGGATTGTTTTCACACCTCTCCCTTGCCACCGTTGCTTGCAGTCTGCATTTCCATTTCAAGGAAGAGCGGAAGTTTGTTGATTGCTGACTGCAGGGCCGGCTTTAGAGTTGGTTGCGCCCAGTGCGACCATCTCTGTGGGTGCCCCAACAAACTTTTTTATTTTGAGTTATGCGGGAAATCAATGGTGGTGTAATGCTTATTAAGGGACTCAGATTCATGGCGCTCTTAGCACATGAGATTTAAAATGTGCTATTTACTGCATTTCTAAAAACAAGAAAGGTATTTGGGCTAGAGGCACACAAAGTAAAGGAATATGAAGAGGTGCCCAGAATGCATTAGGTGCAGTAGCGGTCGGCAGTAGGAGTTTCGGCTGGGCGGTGATGTGGGCAGGGGGAGGGGCAGGGTGGTGGGTAGTCATGTATGGATTAAGGAGTTTTATTTATTTAAATGTTTACTTACCTGTAAAACTCTGTAATCCATACATTACTACCCCCACCCTGCCCCTCCCCCTGCCCACGTCATCGCCCTGCCGACCGCTACTGATTAGGTGCACACTGCTGAAAGGCATTGTGCGGCACACACAGTGACAGGTGCAAGGCTACATGAAGCACAGCTAGTGCACGGTGCTTAAACCAAAGAGACTTCTAGAATGAAAGGCAAAAAAATGACATCTGATGCTCTGTAAGACACAAAGACAAAGAATTAGCAGGTTAGGCCCTTTGAAGAACCGGGTTATTTAAGACCCAGCGGCGCCAGGGGCACGCCCAAAGTCTTCGGGTATCACCTGTCTCAGAATACAGAAACGCGGAAACTTCTTGGTGGCGTCAAAGATCAGATTTATTGGCTGCAGCCAGAAACAGAAGTCCTCGAAGTACAACAGCGTATATTCGTAGGAGACTGCTCAACTTTACAAAGCAAGTCATCCCTTTTTATGCCAAAAATCATGCTTCAGGCAAACATTCCTTATTTACAGTTTTAACCAATCACATGTTTCCACAACTAAAGTATTGCATGACGACAAACCCACTTTCAGTTGCCCGGCCCACCATCAATTATACAGGAAAACCCAACATTCCTTCTTACAATAAGTCAAACAACACCCCAATAAAAGGACCACAACCCGTGTCATAAAAGAGGCCATAAAGGAAGAACAGAAACACATATAGAGCAGGATAAGGCAGGTGTGTGTGCATATCAAACTTTACGATGTCCTGTGCTCTGATCCTCAATCTTGATCATCTCTAGGGCAAGGAACTAGTTCAACCAGGTCAGCTTCAGGCAACGAGGTCAGTTCGCTCAGGTCAAACAGGAGTCAGCACAAACTCGAGCTAAGATGTACATGTCCTTAAAAAGACTAGTTCAGCCACAGTCATCAGCCTATGTGAGGGCAACCACAAAATGGCTGCCATACACAAAATGGAACCCAGGGTTCAGAACGAAATCTCCACATACGTAGTGAATCTGTAAGTCTAGCGTGACGAGATCACTCGTACTTGCCGAACTCACTAGTTACGGTTTGCTATTATCAAATTCGTAACTAAACCATGCCATTTATAAAACGGGTTCAGAATTCACAGAACCACAGACCCTCCTTTTGCCCTTACATAGGCAATTACTCAATCTGCGTCTGAGTCGATGTCAATATTCATCAGATCATCAAGATGCTGCTGGAGCATCATCCTATTACTCAGGACTTCTCTCGGGACCGATCCTCTCACACACGTAGTAGCACAGTGGCCACATATGGCAGGACCACACTGTACGCAAAGACAACATGAGAAGAGAATCGCTAAAACCATCCCAATGATCATCAAAATCTTCCATCCCCAGGTCGATAACAGTTCCCAAAACCATCCAATCAACGACCAATCTCCTTTATCCACATTTATAGACTCAGAGATCTTATGTAACTTGGAAATGGCCTGGTATACCGTAGGAGCATTATCTGGTATGAAAACGCAGCAACTCGATTGGATCACTTTACATACCCCACCCCGATCTGCAAGTATGACGTCTAAAACCATTCGATTCTGTAACGTCATAAGGCGATCCGCTTGAAGCTCAGCAGTCAGATTACTAAGGGCACCGGCAGTTTCATTTATGGTGGATTCAACCACTCTCGTTAATTGCCGCAGGTTTCTACTGTTTGCCATAGGTCCCCAAAACGGTAGGAAACCCTTGAAAAAGCCTCCCACTTCTTGTCCCGTAGTATCTTCCTTACTGAAGACACCCCTAACAACTCTCGTTCTGTGGTAATCTACAGCAGCAGTATACGTAGGAGGCAACAAATATGCAACATAACATGTTCCCGAAAAATCAGGGGGCAACCATGTATATGCTCTATCATAGCAGACAAAATACGTGCCCTTAGCTGCTAAAAACGGTAGGGAAGTTTGAGACGCAAAGACATACGTCTGAGTACAAACATTCTTCCCTAACTGAGCTCTCAGATTCTTGCCTTTCCCTTGCAGACAAAAATGACCACGATGGGGTACAATCCAAATCGGAGGTGACCTTTTTCGTCTCTGCTTTTCATTCAGACTAATACTATATCCAGCCACGTTCCATCCGATATAAGCTAACACCTCATCTTTGGGAATAGTCTCATATGTATCGATATCTCTAATCATATCTGTTATTCCCTTCACTAAGGCACTATTGTTCGAATTGTCTCTCATGGAACGCAGGGGATAGACTTCGTTGGCATAAATAAACATCGTCTGATATGCCCATACGGACCCTTTGTAACTGAAAGGCAAAACCAGATAAGGAATACCTCTATCCATAGTATGTGGCATAAGACCACACACCCAACAATTAGTGGTGTTCACTACTAACTGGTGTTGATGGAGAAGTTGCACAAACGAGTTATTGATGAATTCTGACCTTCTAATCAATTCATGTTCAGGTAGAGGGTGAAACGAATGTAAAGAAACAGTAGTAGGAAAAGGCATAGGTTGTGAAGTAGGTGCAAACGGTTGCTGTGTGGCATAGAAAACCAAACCCACACACGCTAACACAATATTCAAAAGCATTAGAATACACATTGTTAAAAAACATTTGCTACGGACCAATATACATAATCGAACTTTAGAGTCCATTTTCCTAACATTTTGGGCAGCATCAAAAAAACTCCATCCTCTAACCGTGCTGTTCGCGGCAGTTGGTTTTCTTCTGCTAAGGAATGCGCCTGTCAGTCTAGGGAACTCCCTTGAACCAACCATAACTGCCGACCTTGTGTCTACACAGTTTGCACTCCCAAGTCTTTATACCGCGACCCTACAGCTGAACCCAGATGGTGGTTCGAAAAACAAAAATAAAAAAGTTTCTTGATCTGCCAAAGTGTAAATTCGCTATATAAAAAAGAAATTTTTATTTGTCCATATGTATAGTCTTTCTTGGTCTCAAATCGTAGCGTTCTTTGTCAGGCACAGTCTGATCCTTAAACAGAAGATCCGGATTGGTGGTGTCAATCTTCAGATGAGGAGCCATAGCAGCTTGCAGAAAATCATCATCCTCGCGTTCAGACCGTGTCCATGTCAAATGAGCGTCACTAAACGGGGTGAATCTAGGGACCTTTTCACAATCTGAATCGGCTATACCATCCCTTACCCACTGATCATATGGTAAAGGCAAAGGAACTTTTTTACAGTGGGTGGCATGCACCCAGTTCTTTTTGCCTGCTACTCTAACAGCAGTTCTAGTAACCAGCAAAATCAGATAGGGGCCGGTCCATCTAGGCTGTAGATTCTTTGTGCGCTGGAAATTCTTTACCAAAACGTACTGACCAGGTTCAAGTACGTGGCCTGGATCTGTTGTAGCTGTCGGCAAAGTATCATAGACCTGTTGGTGGAGAACACGTAATTTAGCAGTCAAGTCATGTAAGTAATCCACCAACTTAGGGTATTCAATACTGCTGTATTCTTTCGGACGAGGCACTCCCCAAACATTCGCTGGACGACCAAACACAATCTCATACGGACTAAGTCTCACTCGAGAATGCACAGTCGTCCTAGTTGACAAAAGAGCCAACGGCAAGGCATCTGGCCATGTAAGACCAGTACTCGCTTGTACCTTAGCCAACATAAGCTTAAGCGTACCATTGTAACATTCAACAAGTCCAGCAGACTGGGGGTGATTCGCTGCATAGAACTTTTGATTAATCCCTAATCCAGAGCATACTTTCTTCATAATCTGACCCACAAATTCACTCCCATTGTCCGACCATGCAATTCTCGGCAAACCATACCTAGGGAAATACTCTCTCAAAAAAACCTTGGCTGTAGACAAGGCAGTATTATCTCTTAGGAGGTAAGCCTCTATCCATCTTGAAAAGGCGCAAAGAACCACAAGAACATATTTCAAATTGTTGCACCTCTCCATGTGAATATAGTCTAACTGTATCACCTCAAACGGATACGTCGGAGGAGCAAAATGGCCAGCTGGAGTTGGAATTCCCTTACCAGGATTATATTGCAGACAAATCATGCAATGTTTCACCACGTTCTCTGCACATTTCGGGATTCCAGCATTCTGCAAAACTGGAGCCAACAACTTACATATCCCTTTCGAACTTATATGAGCCAACCCATGAGCCATTGTAACCACTGGGAGCACATACGCATCTGGCAACAACCATCGCTGGTGTTCCGACAACTCAATCCAACAACCTGTAGAGTCCAACATACCTGTACTCTCTCTCCAAACATTCATTTCCTTTTCTGTAGCTTCAGCCTGAATCGTCTTCACACTTTCTAGCATGTCTTCACACATTCCACCAGCCATAACCCATCTTGCTTGTCCTGCAACATACATACGACTCATCATGTCCTTCGCTGTTTCCTTCGCAACTTCATCCGCAAACGCATTCCCTCGACCAACATCGTCCACAACTCTCTTATACACACTACATTTCACAATTGCAATCTGCTTTGGGAGAGTGAGAGATTCCAAAAGTTCATTCACTAACTGCCCATGCTGGATTTTAGTTCCATGAGAAGTAAGGAACCCACACTCTCTCCACAAACGCCCAAAACTGTGAGCAACACCAAACGCATACTGACTATCAGTATAAACATTCACTCGCTTTCCTTCCGACAACACACACGCTCTAGTCAGTGCAATCAACTCTGCTGCTTGCGCAGAATTCTGTAGTATGCGTGCTGTCTCAACAACTGTATTTAAAGTTGTGATAGCATACGCTGCAGTCGTCTCACCATTTGAAAGCTTAAAACACGAACCATCAACCCACAGCGTACCATCAACATTCTCAAAAGGAGTGTCCCTAAGGTCCACTCTAGCTTTTGTTTCTTCCTCTGTGCGAAGAAAACAATCATGCTGTTCTTGGACATCCGTCTCTGTAGAGATCGGCAATAACGTAGCTGGATTCAACACATTGCATCTCTTAATGTGAACATGGCTAGCCAACAGTGTCAACTCATAACCTGAAAGACGTGCACTAGTAAGGTGCTGTGTCTTAGTCCTATTTAATAAAGTATCCACTGCATGCGGAACCATCACAATCAGCGTATTATCCAACACCAAACCAGCAGACTGTCGAATAGAAACGGCAGCTGCGGCTGTAGCTCTCAAACAACTCGGCAATGCTTTAGCAACTGGGTCTAACGTTGATGAAAAATACGCACATCGACGCTGCTTGTCCCCAAAAGATTGTGTCAACACTGACAACGCACATCCTTCTCTCTCGTGCACATACAACGTAAAAGGCTTGCTATAGTCTGGAGTACCCAACACAGGAGCCGAACACAATGCATCACGTAATTCAGAAAAACTTTTCGGGCATTCATCAGACCAAGGAAGAGGATACGGAGTATCTTTCAGAGTCAATGCTAACAGAGGCTTCGCCAACAAAGAAAAATTAGGGATCCATTGTCCACAATATGACGTAATACCCAAAAAGGCACGAACTTCTCTCTGTGTCGATGGCACACTCATTTGCGCAATCGCTTGAATTCTTTCTGGGGTCAATTTCCTTCCCTCCTTCGACAAGAGATGACCTAAGTAGGTTACCTCTTGGCGGCAATATTGCAACTTTGAAGGCGACACTTTATGATGAAGGTCAGACAAATATCGCAACAACGAAAAAGTAGCCTTTTTACAAATCTCTTCGTAATCAGCAGTAATCAACAAATCATCGACATACTGAATAAGAGCAGAACCAACTGGCAACACACACCCGTCAAGCTGAGTTTTCAACGCTTGACTATAAATTGAGGGACTTTCACAATAACCTTGGGGAGCTCTCTTAAACCGGAAGCTTCGGCCTCCTAATGAGAAGCCAAAAATATCCCTACTCTCCTCAGCAATAGGAATACTGAAGAAAGCATTCTTCAAGTTGATGACAGAAAATCAGGCTGCCGAAGCAGGAATCAAAGTCAACAATGCAGTGATATCTGGTACCACAGGAAACTGTGGCATGACAATCTTATTAACCTCTCGAAGGTCGATCACAAACCGGTACACAGGCGGCTGAGAAGCATCCGTACGTTTAAGAACAGGCAAAACCGGGCTATTGCACACGTTACCTCTCGTTTCCTCAACCACACCCTTCTCAACCAGATCATAGACAATCGCTAAAAGAGCTCTCTCACCATCACTCGATATCTTGTATTGTGGTATACGAGGCAACTTAACATTCGACTTCAGCGTAACAACATACGGTGGAATCTGCAAAAGACCAATATCATTTGGACCTGTAGCCCAAAGCGTTTCAGGAAGCGAACTCAATTCCAGTGGCAAACAATCTTTAGACAAATACATTGGAGAAATCACTTTCCTACCAAGAGTAAGTTGTACTCCCGAAGGAGAACAATGCAATGTCGCATACAATCTTTTCAGCAAATCCAAACCCAACAGATTCTCACCACAACCAGTCGTTAGAATAAGTGGAGCTTCCAATTCACAAGGGCCAATAGAAAGAGACAAAGGACTAGAAACCGGATTACGGACTGGGGCGCCTGAAAATCCTACGGAAACATTGGTCAAGCCAGACAAAGGTGCGCCAGGGAGTTTAGAATGCATAAAAGAACTCTTTGTCGCACCAGTATCCAAAAGAAAAGGCTCTACTACACCTGATGTAATCACTTCAACATACGGTCCACTCTGATCTACTGGAACTGACACTACTCCCTTACTTTGTCCATGGCTGTCCTAGCTACCATTATAACCAACACTCTCACCTTCAACATAGTAATCCTCAACATGGTACTGAGGAGACTGACCACTCGGAACACTCTGTCTATCAAAATATTTCGCAGAATTCTGTAGGGAAGAGGAACGCTCATTCTGGGGGATCACACCACGATCTCTTCCTCTAGGTACTTGCTGAAAACCACCACAACCTCTCTGACCAGGTGCACCATTCCCACGCTGTAACAAAGCTGGACAATTATTCTTGATATGACCTTCCTCTCTACAGTAAGCACACTGATTAGGGCCTGGAAAGAATCACTGAACATAAGGCTCAGGCTTCTGTAACAATCTCTGAAATTGCAGAGGTTGCTGAAACTGAGGCTGATTCTGACAGGGCGGATAAGCTTGCTGCAAAAGAACTTTCGTCTTTAAATCTTTCGTTTTCTTCTCTACTTTATCCTTCTCATCTTTATACCTATTCTCGTAATATTGGGCAGTAGCCAATATCTGGGCTGACGAAGAAACAGCCCATGAACTCTCAGAGTCCTTCAACTTATTAGACAGTTCGGGAAGCAAATTAAAGACAAATTTATCCACGAACAACCTTTGACCACCTTCCGTACTCATATCCTGACCACTGTGATCGATAAACATCTCTTCAAACCTAGTGAAGAAGTCAGACACACTCTCATCTTTCTTCTGCTTGCATGTTGCTAACTTATCCCAATTCACTCGTAAAGCAGGCATCATCATTGTCTTCATCAAAGTAATAATTCTACCATGTAATTCTGCAACTAAGGGTTCAGGTTTAGCACCTCCTACCTGTCTACCATCTGCAGCAACAATGTTCGCCCAAGTATCTCCTAACTCTGCTGCATGATTCTCATGACGAATCTTCGCCCACAAAGGTTGCGGAACTACGTTACCCATCAACATGTCAACATCGGCTAAATTCATTATACACGCATCTACTGTCTGAGACAACTCTTTGTAGTAACCAGCAGGATTCTTACGAGGATCAGGTAAGGTCTGCTTAAGAGCCAAGACCTCTGCTCTCTTCCAAGGAACATGTACCCATATTCGCTGAAAATGTGGCAAAATAGGCGGATTAGCATTTGCGTCTCCTTCTTTCCAAAGTGGAGGAACTTCTCTCATTGGATACTGTCTCACTTTCCTCCTAACAGAGGGATCAGGTTCATACAACGTCTGAGACGGAAGTCTAGATCTAAAAGCCAGTATCTTCTCTACGGCATCTGTAACATCAGTGTCTACTATCATCCCTTTAGCAAAATCTGACTGAACATCAAGCACATCCTGTGGAATCGGACCCAACTCATTATCTTCCCATTCCTGACGCAGGAAAGTACACATCACATCAAAAACATACCTTTGTTTAGGCGGTTCCCACTGAAAGAAAACATCCATAACCGCTGGCAAATTATACCTTGAGGCATTCAAAATCCATCTACGAGCCAACAAGTCCAACGCAGTCCGTTCCTCGGAACTAGGAAGCTACGACTCTGCCTACGTTCCGAAACAGGGGTCATTTTAATGACCCAAACAATGGAGACAACAGATTAACAACAGTCTCGGTCATTCCTTTTTTAACAGAAGGAGAAGAAGCAGACATAAGAACAGGAGAACAAGTATTCTGAGGCAAAGAAGGTGTAGGCATAAGAACAGTCGGAGTCGAAGAAACAGGAGTAGAAGGCAAAGGAGTTTGAGGCAAAGCTGATAGCAAAGATGGCGACCCTAGAGCGGGTTGCACAGGAGGAGGCAAAACTATCTGTGGAGCACCGGGTGGCTGAACAACAGCAGGAGGTTGAACAACAAAGGGTGGAACAACCAGTGGTAATGGAGGTGCAGTAGCACCCTGCATATAAGGAGGTGGCAATCTCAGTAAATGAGCGATCAAAGAATCTTTTTCAAGATCCTCAGTCACTTTCGGAGGAGAAGACGGCAAGGCCGGATAACATTTATCTATGGCCATGCAACGTTGTCTATCTAAAACTTCATTAGCTCGCTCCTCTCCATCATCCCTATACTGTCTAGCAGCTTGTAATACTGACATATTCTTCTCTTTCCTATCTCTTTTCGCTTGCTTAATTTCTCTCTGTTTGGCTTCCTTTCGCCAAAGGCGGAAAGAGTCAAACATTGCCGGCCGGGCTTTCTTCTTAAATAGCGCTACTTCCAGATTATCTAGAATATTTAATTCGAAACTACCATATTGGGGCCATCGTAAGACACCATCCTTCCTAGTATAGTGGATCCATACTTCGTTATAAGTAATAGGACCCACTCCTTGTTTTGAATAGAGCTCATAAGTCGGAGTTCCAACCGGAGGTATCGAACACGAGTCCTCCAATCGGGAATCCCTGTTGCAATTACAACTAAACCATTTCCTAATTTTGCTAAAACCAGGCATCTTCGCTCACTAATCTAGCTTCCAACTTCAAGGGGTTATTGACTAACGATACACTCGCAAATATACGAGCCCCTCAGCTTCGATTGCTGCAGCAGCCGAATTAAACCAAGACCAAGGACCAAACAAAGAACCAAACCAAGAACCAAAACCAAGAACCAAGACCAAGAACCAAAACCAAGAACCAAGACCAAGAACCAAACAAATTCGTGTGAGCGACCCACTTATACTTAACCAAATATCTGTCACGCCACCAGAAGACCGTCTATCGTCTCGCTCTACACATCATCTATCGAGGGTCCAAGACAGGGCGACAGTCAGGGCAGCAGTCCTTCGTAGCCGTTGTGAAGCGGGAAGCCTCGCAGAAAACACCTTTGGTCCACGTCGACATACAGGGGTCGATGAAGTGGCGGCCTTCCTCCAGAATTTCCTCACGTGGCTCCTCACGAACCTCAGGCTTGGACCGGTACCGCTGAAGTCGCCCCACGTTGGAAGCGCCAACTGAAGAACCGGGTTATTTAAGACCCAGCGGCGCCAGGGGCACGTCCAAAGTCTTCGGGTATCACCTGTCTTAGAATACAGAAACGCAGAAACTTCTTGGTGGCGTCAAAGATCAGATTTATTGGCTGCAGCCAGAAACAGAAGTCTTCGAAGTACAACCGCGTATATTCGTAGGAGACTGCTCAACTTTACAAAGCAAGTCATCCCTTTTTATGCCAAAAATCATGCTTCAGGCAAACATTCCTTATTTACAGTTTTAACCAATCACATGTTTCCACAACTTAAGTATTGCATGACGACAAACCCACTTTCAGTTGCCCGGCCCACCATCAATTATACAGGAAAACCCAACATTCCTACTTACAATAAGTCAAACGACACCCCAATAAAAGGACCACAACCCGTGTCATAAAAGAGGCCATAAAGAAAGAACAGAAACAGATATAGAGCAGGATAAGGCAGGTGTGTGCATATCAAACTTTACGATGTCCTGTGCTCTGATCCTCAATCTTGATCAGCTCTAGGGCAAGGAACTAGTTCAACCAGGTCAGCTTCAGGCAACGAGGTCAGTTCGCTCAGGTCAAACAGGAGTCAGCACGAACTCGAGCTAAGGTGTACATGTCCTTAAAAAGACTAGTTCAGCCACAGTCATCAGCCTATGTGAGGGCAACCACAAAATGGCTGCCATACACAAAATGGAACCCAGGGTTCAGAACGAAATCTCCACATACGTAGTGAATCTGTAAGTCTAGCGTGACAAGATCACTCGTACTTGCCGAACTCACTAGTTACGGTTTGCTATTATCAAATTCGTAACGAAACCATGCCATTTATAAAACAGGTTCAGAATTCACAGAACCACACCTTGTGTATCAGACCTTCACGAAGCAAAGGAGCACAGATGCCCAGTGGTGAAATGGATGGAGAGTGGCTTCTTGAGTGGGAGATATGTTCGGTTGCTATGCTTTCTTAGCAGTAACATTTTGCCTAATAGCCTAACAGTCTGCCTGCTTAGACAATGCCTGGGTGGCAGGCCTGTTACTGGTGGCTAGAAAGGCTAGATTGTATTACAAAGGTCCTGGCTTGCGAGGGTAAGTCTGGGCACTCAGACATGTCCCAGGGTGTCCACCCAGCATTTTATCCACTTTTGTAGTTTTCTTATTGCGCAAACCTGGCCGAAGGGGATCACAGTGCTTCATGTGAACACTAGATTATAGTACACAAGTCAGATTCATGTTTTTTCCAGGTATGGGGAAATTAAATGCTTTACCCAGAGTCACAGCATAGTGAGCCAACGCCGGGACTTTAACCTAAGTGCCCAGTTGGAAAGTCAGAAGCTCTGTATGTTAGGCCACATCTGGTATCCTGGCCACTTGAATTTGTTGGATGGCAGACTGTATATGCATGAAAGCGGCATAAAAAAAGTCCATACCAGACTGTACACACCATGACAGTAGCGGAAAAATGACACAGGGCAGACTGTACACACCAGAGCAGCAGTCTAAATGAAGACAAACCACATCAGTGTAGAGAGGGTCAAAAAATAGACTGCATATAAGGGATAGCAGTGTAGACCCACAAGTAGGCTGTAAACCAGAAGAGTAGTGTAAAGAGAGATGAGGGCATACTGTACACAGCACACAGGGTTGCTGGGACCCACTGGCCTGAAGGGCCCATTTTCTGTCTTTCACTGGGGTCCATGACACACTGATAGGCCTCTGGTAGCAGGAGAGCAGTGTAAATAGGCACAGGCAGACTGTCTACCACTGTAAAGTAAGACAATATGGGTCAGAATATTGGTGTAAAGGGGGCAGGCTGTTAAGTAAAAACATTGACAAGCAGACTGTTCACAATAAAACGTAAAAAACATGAAAAACGGCGAGACAAGGAAGGCTTGTTCAAACCAAAAGACAGGAGCTGTGTTTTTAGCCACAGTGCTTTGCCTCAATTTCCTGTGATGGATGCTCTGGTGAAGGCCTGTGCTGTTCCTGTCCTGTATCTGAGGGTTGCTCCTTCGAGGGCCCTGGGGCTTGTTGTCAGAAGCCCATGGGTGCACAGCTGCTTAGACTAGCTGCTGGGCCTCGAGTCCACCACTTTTTTTAGGACTTGTGCCCTGTTGGGATATGTATATTAGAGAACTGGTGTTGGCGGTTGTGGGAGGCAGGCTTAGGATATGGTGCACACTCTCTGGAGTGATGCACCGTGCACTAATATAGGCAACCCTTATGGTGATTTTAGTGGTCTTTAATAACCATATAAAGCTCTCAAAGTGGTATCTGTGGAGAGACGCATTCAGGCTTATCTTGAAGGAGTGTAAAGCAGCTTGTTTTACCACAATTAATCAACTGTGTAGATTAGATGAAAAAGAACCACACAGTGGTTATAAAAATAAGGCTATTTATTATGCAACACAATCACTAACACATTGGTATATCTCCTACCCAGAGATATTAACAATACACACAAGAATACTTCAAAATAATGAGGTAAGTAGCACAAATCTACACTGGTGTCCAGGGTAAGACCAAACCATATGCGAAGAAAGTGGTATGCAAACTTCAAGGAGAACAGGACTTGGACCAGAAAACTCATAGGAGATGGAGACACAAGGAACTACCCAAGGTAAGTACCCAGGAACCTCAAGGGGCTGTGTGCAGAGTAGAAACACAGCCACATGCCCGATGGAAGTCAATGGAGAAGTCGCGGTTGTAGTTTTACAGAAGAAGGACCCTTCCCAGAGGACCCCGAAGAAACCCTTTTGAAGTTCGGGAGGTTGGAAAGTCATCCCACCCATGGATGCCACAGGAACCAAGTTATCTGCACCAGGGAAGCCGGGTGCATGGGGTGGATTGATGTCGGAACCTGCCATAGATGACAAAGGTAGACTTCAAATAAGATCCCTCTAAAGAAGCATGTGAAGGAGTCTGGTGGAATCCAATAATGGATTCTTAAAGAAGAGAACCTGAAAGCAGAGGGGATAGAGCCTATGCCACTTTGAAGTGACCAGGAGGCACAGAAGCACATTCCCCACCAATGTTGGGAGGTTCAAGAGTGAAGACAATGACAGTGTTTCTGCAGCTGCGAGGACCAGGAAATGCTGAGGAAGACCAGGAGCCATGCACTAGCTGTCCCATATTGGGTGTCGGTGTTCACGTGGTCGTGTCTAGCGGGAGGACCAACAAGCCTTGGTAACCGCAAATGGCGCAGAAAGCAAAAAGATGCAAACATTGGGACCAGTAAGATCCAAGCGACTCACAAAGTGCAGGAGAGTCAGAGCAAGCCCTGAGCAAGCAGGGGAGCCCACTGAATCAAAGGAAGACCCTTGAAAGGACCCACATGCCAAAGGCACAGGAGTTGCAAGAGGTCCTCAGGCAGCTCACAAAAGATGGAGGCCCACGGTGCAGAGAATGCAGTGTGGATGTTGATCTTTGAGGGATGAAGTGCTAGAGGTTGAATCATCTTGCAGCCCAAATATCTCTGGAGTGCAGAGCCAACAAGCCTTGGCAACAGCAATTCATCGCAGTGCACATGGGTTTGATCCCAACGGCTTCGATGAGCTATACTGTCCTCAAAATTGCAGAGAAGGCAGGTCAGGCCTCTAGGGGCTGTAGAACCACCACCTGTGTTGCTGGGCGGCGGGAAGTTCGTTGGATGACAGGAGCAGCTGACCGGTCAGCTTTGTTGCGGTGCCTGCAGACGCAGTGGAGTGACTCCTTCACGCCAAGGGAGATTACATCGGATGTCCTTGATGCCCAAAGGCCTTCTGGAGAACTTCAGTGATGCACAGACACAGACAACTCAGAAGACTTGAAGAACAGTGAGACCAGGAATAGCAGGAGTCTTCCTTGATGCAGTCTTGGGTCCAGTCAAAGTCCGACGAAGTCCAAGTGCCCAAACGGTACAAGAATGTCTTGGTTTCAGAGGTGAGTCTTGTTCCGCAAAGAATCTGAGGCCCTACCCACGGGGGCACCCTTAAGTACCCTAGGGAAAGGGTTGGAATGACTCGGGGGTCCCTCCCAGAGGAGGGCCTGGACAGAGGGGAGAATACTTCCCTTTTCTTTGTCCAGTTTTGCACCAGAGTGGAAACCAGGGGTTCCTGGAATGTCTCAAATAGAAGTATGCAAGGCAGGCAGAAATATGGACCTTCAAGTAGTCTGGTGCCACTGGCAAGCACCCCACCCCAGGCCAATACAATAAATCCTCTCTGAGAGGTGGTCACACCTCCCTGTGACAGGAAACCTATTGCTCTACCTTCCCTTGCTCAAGTTCAGCTCAGGAGAAGGAGGGCAGAAATGTGTCTGTGGTCAGCAGCACTAGGTTGTTGGAAGACCCTGGAAGGCTGTTACTTGGAGTACATGGAAGTCATCTAAGGAGCCTCCAGTACTTGGGATCATTCTTCTAGCACCAGAGTCAGTGTTGGGGTATGATTCCAACACGTTTGATACAAAAGATGACCCGGTCCAGTGCAGCAGTTATTTAATTAGACATCTCATAATAACTGATGTCCACTATATACCTGAAAATGGCTGATTGCTCTTCCAAAGCCTGGAGAATCAACTCCGGGGCCTGTAGGGGTGTCTTTCTCATGTAGGGGCACCCTCACATTTGGAACCAAGCATCCTGCCTACCTTAGGGGTGACATAATTTTTAAGCGCAGTGACCTCAAATATAAGGAACTTATAGCTATTGTGAGAGGTGCAAGTACTATCTCACACAGGCTGTAAGGGCAGGCCTGTAGTCAAGTTTAAGTGGACTACCCAATGTGATAAAATACATTCTGCAGCCCATTGGAGCCTCTGGTGTACCCATGTCCTGGGTACCTTAGTGGCATATACTAGCGACGTATAATGTTACACCAGTAGCCAATTGTGGATGTACCAAAGTACTTACCAGAGCCAATTTTGGGCAGAGAGCACAGTTGCTGGCGTCCTGATTAGTAGGATCCCAGCAGACTACAGTCAAAACACACTGATCCCAGGAAAAAACAATGAAAGCAGATCCTGCTTTCCTATACCCCCTGCCCCAAACATAAGGATGAGGCTAACCTTTCCCATTTGAGGCTTCATTGTCATAGTGGAAATAGCTGGAAAGTCCATCTTTGTTGGCATTTTTACTCCCAAGTCTATGTTCCACTGAAAAGTCCATCCGCTGTAGGGAAATGGACCACCTGAAAAGTTTTAGTTTTTCACCCTTCATCTGTTTCAGCCATAAGAGGGGTGTATGGTCTTTCTGAACAATGAAGTGAGTGCCAAACAGGTATGGCCTCAACTTCTTGAAGGTCCAGACCACAGCAAAAACCTCCCTCTCAATAGCTGACCAACGTTTCTCCCTGGTGGTCAACTTTCTGCTTATAAAAGCTGGGGTTGATCCTGGCCCTCTGCATTAAATAGTGACACTACTGCACCTATCCCTATCTCAGAAGCATCTATATGGACAATGAATGGTTTGGAGTAGTCTAGACTTTGCAGAATTGGAGCAGAGTACATTGATGGCTTCAGGTTATCAAATGCCTTCCGACAGCTAAATGCTAGATATGCTGCACTACAAGCTTGCAGACATGTTAAGACTTTATTCACTAGCCTCTGAAATGTGGTAGGTGCATTTTTTAAACCAAAAGTAATCACAATAAATTGATAATTTCCATTGGGGGTTGAAAATGCTGTTTTAGGTTTGAGTCTGAGAAAAGGGACCAGAAATCTGAGAACCTGTCTACAATCAGCTTGCTGTTGATCAGTGAGGCTGTCTGCAAAGGCTACTCCTTCAACTGATCTGTCAACAGGGTCCTGGGAGAGGAGATTAGGGAGAAGATCACTCTCTTCCTCCTCTCCCTCATCAGTGGCCATGAGCAAGCTCATGTCAGCCCTGTTAACAAAAGTTTTCAGGCGTATCACAAGTACCCTGTGGGGGCTTCTTGGAGTATCTAGGTCAACTTGGGACAACTTCACTTGTCTCAGAGAGCTGCTGGGGCCCCAGGCCACAACACCCACACTTTCTGTCCTGACCAGTAAACAGTAAGTACAGCTTTTAGGTCATGTCAAGCTTTCTGAAGCTCCTGTCTGGCTTCAAGGTTTTTGCTGGCCACCTTCATATGCTCAGCCATGTGAGAACGCAGGCTCAGAACATAGTCTACTGTGTTTAGGAGGCTTGAGAGGTTGCTCCCATCCTTCTTTGACCATACATAATGGACCCCTTACTGGATGTCCAAACAGAAGTTTAAATGGGTTGTAGCCCACCCCTTATGAGAAACCTCTCTGTAGGGAAAGAGAAGGCAGGTAGTAAGGCATCTCATTTTCACTTCAGCTTTTCTAGGAGTCACATGATCATACCTTTGAGGGTCTTGTTGAACCTTTCAACGACCCCATTGTCCTGTGGATGGTAGGGTGTGGAAAGCTTATAGTTTACACCACACTCTTTCAACATAGCAGTGATATAACTAGAAATGAAGTTAGTACTTCTATCTGACAAGACCTCCTTAGGGAACCCAACACTGAAAAAGATTCCCAGGAGAGCCCTGGCCGCTGCAGGAGCTGTAGTGGTCCTAGGGGGAATAGCCTCTGAATATCTTGTGGCATGGTCTACCACCACTAAGATAAAACTATCTCCAGATGCTGTTGGAGGGTTTAAGGGACCTGCAATGTCTATCCCTACCCTCTCATAGAGAACCATAACCACTGGCACAGGGATTAGGGGGGCCTGTGTAGTGCCACCTGACTTACCACTGGCTTGGCAGGTGACACCGGACTGACAAAACTCCCTGGTGCCTCAGACATGTGGGGCCAATGAAAGTAAGAGACAAGCCTGCACCAAGTCTTGCTTTGCCCAAGATGTTCTGAAAGGGGAATGTTGAGTGCCAGGGCCAATAAGAACCCCCTCAACTTCGTAGGTATGACCAACCTCCTGGTAGCACCAGGCTTGGGGTCTCTACTTATAGAAAACAGGAGCCCTTCTTCCTGATAAGTCCTGTGGGACCTGCTGAAATGTCCTGCTTCCTCAGCAGCAGCTTGATGACTGAGTTGTTCAAGAGAGGGACAGGCCTTCTGCTCCAGACTGAAGTCTTCCCTTGAAGGACCTTTGACCCTAGTTGCTCTGCCTTGTCTGGCCCAAGCTCCTCTAGTACAGCTCCTTCACAAGTACTGAGAACAGGCTGATTCTCATCGTAAGTCTGAGAGGAGGATACATCTTTAACCTTCTTGCTCCAACTGTTGGGAGCTGGCTGGTCCATTTCTTCAGGATACAGGGCTCCCACTGTGCCTAACTTCTTGGCCGCAGCCCTAGTGGCAGCAAATACACTGGCTGAAATTCCCATCATTTCTACATGAGTCATGAACTTCACTTTAGACCAGGCTGAAGTTTCCAAATGATTGCCCTGTAGACAGTCCACAGGTTGGTCAGGGGATGTCACAACTCTCTTTGGGCCAGTTACCCCTCCCCAGCTGAGATCGACATCTGCCATGGAATGATCTGTCCTGCTATTGTTAGCATTGGTCACTTGGTAAATCTGTCCAAATAGAATTTGCTCAGTAGAGACACGTTTTTCTGTCACCATAGTGACACTGGCCCAATGTGTCCATGTATGCCACAGCTTCCTGACCATTGATGAGAGGCTGTTGTCTGCATTTGCTTAAGTTAGTGGGACTTTACAATAAGGGTGGCAAGCTCAGTGCCACCATCACAAACTAAAACAGCCTGAGTGGGTGTCCTGACTAGGCCAGAGCCCACTTTAGTACACAAGGTTAACCCAGCTAAACTCTTGGGGGCCCTACCAGTGCTATTGCTAGGGGCACTAGGAGGTTTAGGAGTAGTAGTAGCAGTATTGGTGCTAGACTTAGAACAATCAGCATCCTTTGCCCTTTTACCTTTTTCCTTACACAAATAGCACCAAGGTTTCTTGTTAGAGTAGGAAGAGGTTTTAGATTTCTCCCCACCTTTCTTGTGGACCTTAGAATAATCTTGCTTCTTCTGGTCAGCACTACCATGAGACATTTGTTGCACTCTGGTACAGACCCACTAGTTTGCCTTCTTTACCAATACTTGGGGAGAGGTCAGATCTGAGTCCACCATGTACTGGTGCAGTTGCTGATTTTGACAGTTGTTAAAGATGTGCTTCCTCACAAGTAAATTGTACAGTCCCTCACAATCATGCACATGTCGTAAGAGCATTCAGTTTATTCTTCCTTGTTCGTCCCATCTTTGTTTACTGTGTGCATGAAGATGTGAGATTCAAAAACATGTTTTTTCACATTTGGTCTAATTATTTTGTGAATCGAAGCATACTTGCAAACTGTGACTACATGCCTGCCTTTATCAATGTTCCACTACAAAACTATGCGATTGTATTCTTTTAACGGAGTGTACGGTTCCCAGACAATGGTCGATTTGAATCGGGGCACTCGAAAGTCCAAAAGGTTGTCCCTGTCCCCCCAGAAATGTAGTGTCTCCTACGCTCCTGAGTGCCCGTACTGCCTGAAATACAGCTCCAGTTTAGTTCAAATGAAAGAAATATGGCATGATAAATCTATGGTCGAGTCCCTTGCTCCCACGCACGCACTATGGTGCAGAACAAGTGCACATACACTCACGCTCAATCTGTTTGTGCTGTTCTTTTGTGTACACGAAGGTCTATCGGCAGACATTTGTGAACATCTTTGTCAAGGGGAGTGGCTGTCACTTGCGTTAGGTCATGTTGAAAACATCTGTGGTGCCACAGACAAAATTGATTTCAGATTCTGACCATTTTTTGCCATAGTCAGAATGCCGTTTTGTTCATCCACGGAAGAGTCTGGGCCAGAACTATCCCGGAGAAGACAGCAATGCTCCATCCAGACGAAAGGGCGATTAAAAAAATAAGAATAGGACCAGTAGAGCTTAATATGTATAGAAAAGGTCAGGCGAGGAACTGACCAAAGTAGAAAGAAAAATAAAGAATAATGATTGCAACGAAAAAAGGGAAGAATAAAGGAGAAAATAATGTTGAGGTAACAGGTTACAGGAGAAGTAAAACACGGAGAAAGAGAGAAAAAGAAAGGGTGGGAGGGAAAGAAACGCAGGCAGGCAACAGAAGAGGGTATGAAAAGATTGAGGGGAGGCGGGAGTGCAGAAACAAAAGGGAAGATCTTGATTCTTGAGGATGAGAGAAACTGGGTTCCAGTCTCGGCAATGACGCTGAACATGCTGTGATACTGGGCAAATCACTTAATCTCCCTGTGTCTAACAAAAATGAATGTGTAATGCTACTGGTGCTATATGTTAAGCGCTCTGATACCCGATTCGGGTCAAGTTCGCGCTATATAAAACTGTTAAAAAAGAGGAAACATAAGCGTGAGAGCTGGCATGACTAAGTGTAATATGGAGACGTAAATGAAGAGGGCGTATAGAAAGTGGACGTAAGACGCAGAGGGAAGAGGGGCAGTGGGTGACAGGATGGGCAGTCATTCCGGATTTGCCCGGCTGTCCCGTTTTTTCATGGACTGTCCCGACAATTTTTTTCATGGCACAGGCTCAATTTTCCTCTGACCCTCTCTTCTTAACACCGGGACATAAACTGAGCCGTTTAAAAAGCCACCTGCTGAAGGACTGCATCTTTGTGTATATAAATGGGAAAGTGACCTTAAATGTTTTTAGTTGTAGTCCTTTTGTGACCGTGATCTTCTTGGCACCCCGTAGTCTTATTTTTATTATGTCTAGGGCTGTCCCGGTTTTTCATTCTGAAAATCTGGTCACCCTAGTAGTGACAGGGCGACGAGGCGCCTTTCTGTGAGGTATAATCTCCCTGATGACGGAGGAGGTCACTGAGCTAATCACCTCCCTGCTGAAGCAGCGCACGCGGGGATGATCCATTTACCACTGAGTGGATTTTAGACTGTGCCTAATCCAGGCCCCGCTGCCACGCACCCAGAGGAGGCGCGGGGCGCGAGATGGGGCGAGGAGAGTGCAGTGCAGCCGAAGAGAGAGGCAGAATACTAGGAGAGAGGGAGGAAAAAAGAGCGGAGAGAGGGAGGAAAAAAGAGCGGAGAGAGGGAGGAAAAAAGAGAGGAGAGAGGGCAGGCGAAAAGAGGGGAAGCGAGTGGATGAGCACAGGAGGTTAGATGTGGGTGAGCCGACACATTAACAGTGAGAGCCGAGCCAAGGCCCTGGCATGACTCTTGGAGCCGGTGCTCGCGCCCAACCCTGAAAATGGTTGCCATCTAAAATCGTATACAACAAATATCACGTTCAGTATAGGGTCTCTTGGAAATTCAAAAACGTGTATTTTTTTAACACGTGGAAGCTTTGACATTGGTACATTACAGCAGAATACTGAGAAGTGTTATTAAAAGTGATCGTTTTTAAACATTAAATATTAGTGAACTACGGAGCAAGACAGTTGTCATGTAAACACTACATATTATACAGCAACATTGTAGTCTATTACATTGAACACAATAGGTTCTTGTACAACTGGTGTTCAAGTCTTCAAAAGGGCCTTTGTATGCGATAATGAAGATAAAAAAGCTTTGGTGAAATAAAATATTTGCCTAAGATCACACAATTTAAGCAGTACGCCGAAAGTTATCCAGGTTTTCTGGATTCACTCTGTAGAAATCAGCCACTACTTGGGTATCTATTTGTTTTTCATTTTCTGTTAATTCACTGGTATTGCATGTTCGACCATTTTCCAGTAGTTTTATATAGCGCCAACTCGAACCGATGGTATTGGAGGCTTTTGCTTGTCACCAGTTACATTAAATATGGTCACATTCATTGTTTATAGGCCCTGGGAGATTAAGTGATGTATGCAGAATCACAGGATGTTGAGCCAATGTGGAGACTCAAACCTGGGTCCCTCGTTCCTATATATGCAGCTCGGGCCATAACGCCACATCCTGGGCAGAGCGAGAGTGGCGTCAAAAGCCACTTGGAAGCTTAGCTTGTTATGGGTTTGAGCTATGAATAACAGAACCTCGAGCCGAAGCTAGAGCCAAGCTTCAGGCTTGAGCCTGGCTCAAGCTTTTAGTGGGTCCCCACCTCTACTGGAGGTACGAGGAGAGCAGGAGAAGAAAGGTGCAGAGTGTGAGAAGTTGGCCTGGTATATGCTGTCCACTAGTTAAAGAGGGCACCCTGTACCAGTCCAAACAACCATTATGGCGATTAGGTTAAAGATTACCTTTATGAAAGCTATCCTAGTGGTAGCTATGGAGAGCAGCCTTCAGGCAAAGTCTTGAAGGAATGTTAAGCAGCTTGTTTTACCAGACCAGAACCTCCTGAATACTCAAATGAAAGGAGAACCACACAAGTGTTATATAAAATATATGTATTTATTACTAAACACTCTCTACTAACCTCTAAACGAGATTAGAGCACAAAGCACACAATACTTAATCAATAGAACAACAGTAAATAGCACAATACACACCGGGCTCCAGGGGGAGACCGAACCATATACTAAAACAAGCATTTGCAAAGCAACAGGTCTCTCATTTACGCGAGTTTGAACTATTGGCATTGTAAATGACAATGCCTTTTTAAAGTATGTTTTGGTTTTTGAAACAAAATAAAATGCGTTATCATTTACAATGCCAATAGGTTAAACTCGCGTAAATGCGAGACCTATTGCATTGTAAATGCTTTTTTTTTTGGAGCGGACAGTCTTGTCACAGCACACCACTCATTCATGAATTCATTAATTAATCATGCTCTCAGCCACTAATTCATTTTTCCATCAATGCATTCACACATCCATCCACCCGTTCTCGCATTCCCCCACTCACCAATCTGACACAAAAATTTGCCTGCTTCCAGAAGGTGAAATATATGGGTGAAATAAGCTGGCCAACATGCAGTAGACATGAGGTGTTCACACTAAATATGTAATTGTAATGGTCCGATAACTTGCTTAACCGGCCCCATGGCAATTATCAGGTCACTTGTAATGAGGACGGAATGAAAGCTCGTGTGGCTTTTTTTAATCAAAATAAATCGGTCAACAGGGGGGCTATCTCTCTTGTGCTGCCCATACAAAAAATGCGAGACCTATTGTTCGAAGTGCGGTTACCCATTAATGACTAAACTAGGTGAATGGAGATGCCAGTGGCTGCAACATAATTTTTTTTAAAGTGCTTAGGCAAAAAAGTGCTTAGGCAAAGAAATCCAGTTTACAGAGCATCCTCTTGCATAAAAACAGTAGTGTCACACAGCAATCATTCAATACAAACTTGATGACGTTTCTAAATAAATAATCAGAAAAATTACCAATAGTTAATATGGCAATGCATAAAAAGTAGAAAAGCAGAGAAGTGTGATCAAGTTTAATAGATTTTGTTAAACATCGAAAATGAAACAAACTTTGGGACCTGTTAGCACCGGCAGACGGACACAGCAATGTTCTGCATCTAGAACAAGTAACAGAAATTGGCTCATGGCAAGCCAATGCACAACTATTGCTGGCAGCATGAAGTGGGCGCCATGTTAGCAAAAAAAAAACCAAAACATTGGAAATGCATTTTGTCTGGTCCTGCAGCTGTATATGCGCGCTCCCAGGCTGGGGAAAGGCAAATGAGGAGTGCTGTGGGGGAGGTCGGCTGAAGCAAGGAGAGGCATCGTGAGCAGCCATTAGCAGTGTGCAAGCAACAACAAAACTAAGCAACCCTCCCCCTGAGGGGGAGGTGTGCAAAGAGAGGGCAGCGAGAGCAGAGTCTGCTTCCTTCGCCAGGGCCGCAGCTGTCTTCGGCCACTTTCTTTAGCCGAACCCTTGCTCTATCCGTGCAGCTTGGAAAACATCTGGACTCACATATGTCACCAAGCGGAGAACTCCAGCCTGGATACTAGCGGCTTAAACAAGTAGAGAAAAACATCAAAGCGGGCGCTGCTCTGAAACTTTAAGTGCGGCACCTCAGTACATAAAAGCTGTGCAAGCATGGGCACAAGCACTGTAAATAAATAAATAGATAAAATATAAGGTACAGTGTACTATCGTGGAACATGCTCCCGTGTACGTAAAAGCTGTGTGTGTGGCGAGCGTGAATCTAGCGCTATTCACCGTCATGAATAAATAAATACAGATACATCAAGAGCGCATAGTCCTACAAACAGGTACCTATAGTGGAGCACAAGCATGACACTTTGTCCCTACAGAAAGTACAACCAAAATTGCAGAGTCCATCTACGTAAATAGCGCGCGCATGTTAATGCGCACTATTTTATAAAATAACAATTACTCTGTGTAAGCGTAATGAGACTGTAGTGAGGCTGTTCTGCTTACGGTAGAAATGGAAGTTATGTATCGGATCGAGATCCAATAAGAAATCCGCTAACGAAAAAAATGACAAAATCCACAAATGGCAAGCGTCGAGAAATTATTCTGCAATAGGCGGAGTTTCACCACCAATATAGATTACTAAATGCCTCGGAGAGACAGCACATGCGCGCTGCCTAGGGGAGACCTAAAAATGGTATAACAACAACAACTTCACTAGACACAGTGCCTAGAGCACGTAGAATAGCTGGGACCCCAAGGAACCACCAAAAGGAGTGACACAGGGAGCCCACGGAGGGCGGGTGCAATGTGAGAACACAGACGCGGGTTCCGTACAACTCTATGGGAAAGTCGTGGTTGGAAAATTACAGTTTAAGGACACTTCGGAGAGGACTTCAAGCAAACCCTTTGGAACATAGAAGGTTCTAAGTTCAGCACCCTTGTGAGTACGTGTTACCTATCCCAGAGGAGCCGGTCTGCATAGGGGTCAAGTGGTGTCGGAAACCTTTGTCGTTTTCAATGGCGTGATGCGAAAACGTGCTGCTGCCAAGAAGATGAAAAGTGTCTGATGGAATCCATGCCTGGATCTGAGGTGAGGTGAGAAGAACCTGAAAGCAGAGGGGACAGAGTCTGGGTCGGGTGCTTCAGGTCTGAAGATAGGAGGCTTGACTCTGCAGCCAAGGGGACCAGGAGACATCAACAATGACCAAAGTCTGGAGGTGAGCTGTTCCACAAAGGATGTGGAGTGCTGAGGGGTCAGTGTCCCGACTGAACACCAACAAGCCTTGGCAAATGCACCCCACCCGGGCAGAGGAAACAAGTTACAGTGAGGACCAGCAAGGTCCAGGAGACTCTCCAAGCTATGGGGAGTCAGGGCACTTCTGGAGCAACCAGGGAAGCCCACTGAAATTCAAAGTGACCCTCACTAAGACCCACAGGCCAACGGACCAGGGATCGCAAAGGGACCTCAAGCGGAATCACAAAGCACCAGCCCACAGAGCACTAGTGGAGTGGAGGCCGGAAATCTTCGGTGGAAATACTGCTCGGGGTTGGGACTAAACGTAGTCCAATGCACAGCCTCCGGGATTGCAAAAAAGTACATGCTGCTGCAAAAGTACATGGTGCACAGGGGTTCAGGTTGCACGGTCCCCACGAGGGATACTGGTCTCAGGATTGCTGAGAGAGCAGATTGACCTCAGAGACACTCTGGAACAGACCTCCTGTATTGTAGAAATCTTCGGAGTCCTCAGGAGCTCAGGAGATGCAATCCAATCATATGCGTTTAGGTACCTGCTGCTGCAGGGGAGTAACTTCTTTACTCCAAGGGAGATTCTTCTGTCATCCAGCGAAGTGTAGACAATTGAAGTACTTGGTTTCTGCTTGCAGAGTTTAGTACAGGTAAAATCCAAAGTCCTGTAGTCAGGTTTCCCACTTTATACCCAGGGAAGTGGTTGGACTAACTCTGGGGACCTTCCTAGGGGAGGGACAGGACAGAGGGGTGGCTACACCCATGTCCTTTGTCCAGTTTCACGCCAGAGCAGGAGCAAATGGCTCCTGCAACCGGTTTGAGCTAGACTATGCATAGGGACACCAAATGCGCTCCCAGTGCAGACTTTCTGGCACTCTCAGAGTGCACCCACCCAGCCCCAATACACTAAAGCCTGTCTGGGAGGTGCTCACACCTCCCTGTGACAAGAAACCTATTGTCAGGCCTTCCCCTGCTCGAGATTGGCTCAGCAGCAGGAGGGCAGACTCGTTGTCTGTGGCTGGCAGCATCCATTTTGTGCTGCCCAGGTCGAGATAGCTGGTACCGGGTAGACCGGTACCCACAGTAGTGGTTCTAGAAGGGAGGAATCATTTCTCCCAAACCAGTTACTTGTGTGGAGGTATGATTCTAAGGTATTTGACACCATACACAACATATTTCTAAGCAGCCGTTTTAAAGTTGGCATTTACCGCGAGGTTATATGCACTGAAATATATATGGTCGGCTGCATCACAGACAACCCCGGAGAATAGGTTCCAAAGGCTGCAGAGGGGCCCTGCTCATGCAGGAGCACCCTCTCACACAAAACCCAGCCCCCTGCCTTTAGGATTGATAAGGGGTGCCATAGGGGTGACTGATACGTTTATATGTGCTGTGATTTAGAATAGATATAGGTATCCTATATCTAAGTAAGTGGTGCATGCACCTCCTTACACAGGCTGCTGTAGCAGACCTGTGGTGCCATTTTGAATGGTCTCTCGGGGGTGGCACACTACATGCTTCAGATCCTGGGAGGCCTCTGGGTACCCACGCACAGGGTACATGGTGTACCATATACTAGGGAATGATAAGGGTACCCCAGTATCCAATCTGGAGTGTACCTAAAGTACATGTAATCAATTTAGAGGAGAAAGCAGATAGTCCTGGATAGCAGGATCCCAGTCAGTGTAAGTAAAAAACAGAGATACATCAGTAAAAAGTTGGGGTAACCATAAGAAGCAGATCCTACTCTCCTACACAGAGCACTGGAGGATCTGAAGGAAAGGAAGCCAGGAGACAGGAGGAAAAGAGAGGGAGAGTAGTACTGACCAGATATTAATTTTTAGAAGTTTTAAATAGGACTAGTGTCAAGAAGCACAAAGAGCCAATGATAGTCAATGGTCATGGTAGGCCAGAACCTAGGCACAATTTAACACAGACAGCAATGGAGCATGAGTCTGATACACTAACCAAGTTCATCTTAGTGGAAGATTTTACCTTAAGACTTTACTCCTTTCAGTCCCAATTCACCATAGGAGAACACTTCTAAAGCCCCACAGTACATCAGGGGAGGCACTTAGAGACTCGCAGGGTGTCAGACAGAGTCTAGTGTAGGTCCAGTTGCCACTGATTAGCGGCACAATTTCAGGAATGTCCGTTTATAGCTTGTATCCCTGTAGCTTGAACAAGAGGTCAGCCTTATTACCTTTGGAGTCCACTTATTTGTCCTGTGTACAAGAGGGAGAGGAGGTCCAGTCTTCTAGGCTCTTTTTAGGTCTCAGACAGTAGGTTCAGTCCTCTTCTAACCTACCACAGTTGAAGGAGTGTTCTGAAGTAGGTACCTAGAGTTGACACATTTATATGTGGCACGGGCTAGTGGTTGGAAGTAACCCCTGGGAACGTATTAACCAATGGGGTAAAGGTTTCCGGGGCGAACCATACCACTTTGAGCATTTTCAAGACGGCTGAAGTCTTTAGCCACAGTAAACTTGGGCTCTGAAGATTGGGGATGTGTGTGGGGAGGGTACTATGGGGCTAGTGTCTTTCCAAATTTAACACAAAAATTCAGCTTTTGCCAGTTCCTGTACCCCAACAAGTTTAGAGACAGAAGCCTGGTTGAACAAAAGCAGCATTCTATACAACCAGACAGTGGATATGTATACCCGTACCTGCTAATATATTGGGGGACAAATGTGGGTCCCACTATCAATTGTTTTCTTATATCCTGACAAATGACAAATGGTTATTTAAAAACAAGTTTTTAATTCCTAATTACAGTGGTTCATTTTAATTGTGTATCATGCTTTTTTTGTAAAAGATATTTTTATTGCATTTTAGGAAAGAACAAAAGTAAAAACAAACAGAAGGAAAAACCAAGCGGCGTCAATGCTGCAGTACAACCCAAGCCCCGCTGGAGCATCCAACCTAGCCATCATTAGGCCCGAGCATTAGCTTGTCATATTAAGCGGAGTTTGTAATGAGAGCATCGGGTAATCGTTCTAGTCGCCAGTCGCTACCCAAATACTCTGCTGGAACTATCCTGACGAAGGAGAGCCAGCTGCATGAAATGTCACAGGAGCCTTGAACGGGTAAGGTCTCTCCTCAGTCTTGCAGTGCCGCAACAATAACAAAGCCCCCCCAACCCTGTCCCCCTTCCAACCCCCCCATATCCCCCCGCCCCCCCCCCAGGTGGTGGCGCCAACACACATTCTCAGTCATCACTACTCACTCGCATCAGTCGGGTAACTATACTTGGAAAAGGTGAAGATCTCTCAGGGCCGGTGGACAGACGGCAGAAGGTAAACCAGTCGACAAAAACCTGACCAAAGGTCCCCAGCGAAACATAAAGTTCTTAAAGTTGCCCAGGAAGATGTCCGCCATTCTCTCCATGCTCATCAGCTTCCACAACTTTGCATGCCATAAAGACATGGCCGGGGCCGTTTGTTTTTTCCACGCCGCAGCCAGTGTCAGCTTAGCCGCCCCCAAGCACAGCCACATAATTTGCTTATCAGCCTTCGTTTGATATTCTAGTAGCGGGTCTCGGAGACCCAAGACAACAAAGGATAGGGAATCCGGAATTGGATATCCCAACATGTCTTTGATATGTGATAGAATTTCGGCCCAGAAAGGCCTAATGACAGGACAATCACACCAGATGTGGCGAAAATCACCCAATAAGCCACAGCCTCGCCAACAGCGATCCGAAGACGCCGGAAAGATGCGATGAAGTTTTGAGGGGTAGAGATACCAATCAAACATGGTCTTGAGATGGCCATCTCGCAGGTCTGCCGAGTGATTGTGGGTCTTAATGTCCCGCCAAAGACTCCTCCATTCAGTCTCCGCTATGTCCCTACCCAGCTGACCTTCCCAATGGTCCATATAGCGAGGCCGCGGGGAGAGCACAGTGTCTAGTAGAAGTTTATATAAAAAGGAGATCGTTCCCTTCATCGTGGCGGTTCGCAAAAGGAAAGCTTCGAACGGTGAGGGTGGTCTGACAGCCGCCTCTCTTAGACCGGGCGAGGTTGCCCAATGTATCAGCTGGGCATATCGGTATCGTTCCGTGGGTGGGAGGTCGTAGTCCCGCATGCAATTAGCGAAGGTAAGGGGCTCTGCACCATGGAAAAGATGCGTAAGGGCCCTACAGCCACCCTCCCTCCAAAGGCGAAAGGGTCCCTCCTGTAATGCCGGCGGGAAACCCGGATTAAAGTGTAGCGGAGTAAAGGGGGAGGGGAACGACGTCCAGCGCTCGTCCCCTGATACCGTGTCCCACACCTTCAAGACTGTGCCCGTGGGGGTGCTGATGTAAGCATTCCTTGGTCTATCTGACTTAGGTTTCCAAGCTAGGTCCCAAATCGACCTCCCCGCCACACTCCTATCCATGTGCAGCCAGTGTTTTTCTGATTCTTGCTGCGACCACTCCACTAACACTCGCAATTGTGCGGCCTTATAGTACAGGTGCAGGTCCGGGAGGCCCACTCCTCCCCCTTCATTCGGTCGCCTCAGAGTCGCATAGGAGAGGCGTGCTCGTCCACCCTGCCAGATGAATTTCAAGAGGAGGGTCTTCATCCGTCGGAAGAAATCGATCTCTATCGGTATGGGGAGGGCTTGGAAAAGGTACAGGAATTTCGGAAGGAGGACCATCTTAATGGCATGGATCCTGCCCAGCCAAGAAATGTATTTCGGTTTCCACCTGTCCAGTTCCCTCCGTACAGCCAATAACATAGGTGGAAAGTTCGCTGCAAACAGGGAGCCCACAGAAGGTGTTAATCGGACCCCTAAATAGAGCAGGGAGGCCGGCGCCCACGCCAATCGCGTAAGCGACCTGCAATCGCTCTACCTCAGTCGGCGGGAGTGTCAGGTTCAAGATATAAGATTTATCAAAGTTAACCTTGAACCCGGCCACATCTTCAAAGCTGGATAGCAGATTTTGTATGTGTGGTAGAGATTGCGCCGGATCCCCCACTGAGAGGAGTACATCGTCCGCAAAAAGGGAGATCTTATGTTGTTCACCCAAAAAGGGGAGCCCCTTTATTAGCTCGTGTTCGCGCAGCGCGATGGCCAGGGGTTCAATGCTCAGGGCAAAGAGTAAAGGCGAGAGAGGACAGCCCTGTCTCGTGCCCCTGGTATGAGCAAATCCGGCGGAGCGATGACCATTAACCTGGAGCATGGAGTA